>NC_057795.1:379728185-379986827 GCF_018294505.1 Triticum aestivum | reverse complement strand
GATGGACAGTAAGCGGTGAGAGTGGATGAACAGGACCCATGGCGTTGCCTCTGGATGAACAGGACCCCGATCGATCGAGCCGGTTGGGGCTGGATGAACAGGACCCTGTGGAGGGCTGGATGAACAGGACGACCCCGTGGAGGGCTGGATGAACAGTAGACGGTGGAGGGGTGGATGAACAATAGCCCGTGGAGGGGTGGTTGAACAGGAGCCCGTGGAGAGGGGTGGTTGAACAGTAGCCGGTGGAGTAGCGCGCGGTGGAGGCTGGATGAACAAGAGCCCGTGGATGAACAGTGGCAGGTGGAGGCTGGAGGAGGTCAACGGTGGATGAACAGTAGCCCGTGGAGGCTGGAGGAGGTCGATGGTGGAGATGAACAGTATCCTGTGGAGTCCCGTTTTGCGGTACGCCACACCCCTCCCGATGAACAGGACCCCTGTTTCGACCGTAGCGCTCCAACAAAAGTCCGTTTCGTCCGTTTTGCGGTACGACACACCCCTCCCGATCAACAAGACCCCCATTTTGATCGTAGGAGGTCTGTTTCCTCCATTTTGCGGTACGCCACACACCTCTCGATCAACAGGACCCCCGTTTTGACCGTAGGAGGTCCGTTTCCTCCATTTTGCGGTACGCCACACCCCTCCCGATCAACAGGACCCTGTTCCGAATGTAGGAGGTCCGTTTCCTCTGTTCTGCGGTACGCCAGGCCTCATTTCCATCACCTGTTCCGTCCAAGACCTCCCGATGAACACGACGACGCATTCCGTTCTGACCCAGCCGGTTGGCTCCCCATGAACACGACGACGACGATGTTTCTCCGTTTCGACCTAGCCAATGTACACAAGCCCTGGTCGTACGTATATATGCGCGAGTAGGCATTCGAGACCTCGCCCGTGTGTACACATATGTGGCCGTATTTTCTTTCTTGCACCCTGGCCGCTGTACGTACGTGTACATGCTACATGTGTGCCTCTACTACGACATGTGCGCGCCTCTACATCCACCAGTATATATGTACGTACACGTTTGCGACCAGAATGACAACACTACGTATGCTTCGACCTGGTGGGTCCCGACTATCAGGCACTTCCTTGCGTGCGAAGATGTAGCTGGTGGGTCCCAGCTATCAGGGGGGCGAATCCTTTTGTTTTTTTTTGCCCGGACGCAATTCCTTGCGTGCGAAGGTGTAGCTGGTGGGTCCCGGCAGTCATGGGGGAAACGTTTTTTCGTGAAATACGGTGGCCCGTACGGTGGGTCCCCGCTGTCAGGTGGAGGAATAATTATTTTCCACGTAATAAGGAGGCACTTTCTTGCAGCCGCTGTGGACCCAGCTGTCAGCCTCTCCACGTACAGTCCACGTCTGATGGAAGCCGTTCCTTGACCACATTGACCATGCCGTGCCGAGAGCACCAGGGCGGTGGACGACGGCGAGGCCTAGGAAGGGGACGACGTGGAGTCGGGGAAGACGCAGCAATGGATGCCCACACGTAGAGGAGTACGAGGGTTCACTGGTTCGCTGCGGTGTGAGGCTGCTGTCGCCGCAGAATAACAGTTAACAGGGGGTGTGGGTGAGTAGAGGGATGGCCTGGCCAGCGGTGGGAGTAGTAGGGGGCCGTGAGGCCTCCGCCGCATCGCAGCCATCCACGGGAGGCAGGAGCACGAGGCACGACCGGCGCTGGTTTGGGCGGCTGGAGCAAGAAGACCAGAGGTTGAAGAAGCACTACGGCCGTTGGATGGACATCGTATGGTCACTAGAGCTAGAATTGTGCATATTGACTAAGTTGACAAAGCCCTCCGTCCCCGACAACTTAGTAGGCCCACAAGTCAGCGGCGGTAACATTTTTTTCGTGAAATACAGAGGCCCTTTCGGTGGGTCCCTGATGTCAGGTGGAGGAATCCTTATTTTTCATGTAATAAGGAGGCATTTCCTTGCGTGCGGCCGTGGACCCAGCTGTCGGCCTCTCCACGTACAGTCCACTTCAGATGCATGTCGGTCGTTGACCACGTTGACCAGGCCGCGCCGAGAGAACCATGGCGGTGGACGACGGCAAGGCCTAGGAAGGGAACAAGACGGAGGCAGGGAAGACTCGGCAGTTCTTTCCCACGCGGAGGGGAGTACGACTATAAGAGGGTTTACTGGTTCGTCTGCCGTCGCCGGAGAGTAACAACAGGTGTTGGTGAGTAGAGGGATGGCTAGGCCAGCGATGGGAGTATGGTGGGGCGGTGAGGCCTGTGCGGCAGCATAGCCAGCCGCGGGTAGGAGGGAGCAGGCAGTCCTGCCGGCGCTTGTTTGAACGGCTGGAGCAGGAAGACCAGAGATTGAAGAAGCACGACGGCCATTGGATGGAAATCCAACAGTCACTGCTTGTGCGTCAACCTTTTTTTAGGAACGCCTCAAATCTGTGGAAAACAGCATACAACCCATCTGCCATTATTTCTAATAATTTACAGCCCATTTGCTAATTCTTAAGGGTTTTTTGGAGCCCATATTCTTTTTGTTAGCATTACAGCCCATATTGTGGCCACGGTTAAAAAATTATACGAAATTTTGCATATTTCGGTGCGGTCCAAACTGTTTTTAATCCCGAAATTTCGAGTCACATTCAAACTGATTTTAAAAATAAATGTATATCAATATAAAGTCCAACAAATTGTCCACGCATAAAAATCAATGCAATTTAAAATGTCGATATGAAAAAAAGAAATTTGAAACTAATTGCCGGTTTGATGTGTTTTAAAAATGTACAACCCATTTCTCATTACTGATAGGCCATTTTCTCAGCCAGCTGAATGAAACTCTCCTCGTCTTGAAAGATTTGCAGCCTAACAGGCGTGACAAAGCGACTTACTTGGCAAATCACAAAAAAACTGGCCTGTGGCCGTGGACCCAGCTGTCAGCCTCTCCACGTACAGTACTCTTACGATGGAAGTCGGTCGTTGACCACATTGACCATGCCGCGCCGAGAGCACCACGGCGGTGGACGACGGCGAGGCCTAGGAAGGGGACGACGCGGAGCCGGGGAAGACGCGGCAGTGGATGCCCATGCGTAGAGGAGTATGAGGGTTCACACATTCGGCTGCGGTGTGAGGCTGCCGTCGCCGTAGAATAACATGGGGTGTGGGTGAGTGGAGGGATGGCTAGCCAGTGGCGGGAGTAGTAGGGGGCAGTGAGGCCTCCACGACATCACAGCCGACCACAGGAGGCAGGAGCAGGCGGCACGACCGGCGATGCTTTGGGCGGCTGGAGCAAGAAGACCAGAGGTTGAAGAAGCACGATGGCCATTGGATGGATATCGTACGGTCACTGCAGCTAGAATCGTTCATATTGACTAAGTTGACAAAGCCCTCCGCCCCCGTCAACTTAGTGGGCCCAGCTGTCAGCCTCTCCACGTACTGTATACTTCCGATGGAAGTCGATCCTTGACCACGTTGACCACGCCCAGTTCCGTTGCATGCATGCGTCCATGGGCGTGGTGCGTCCCCACTGTCAGCCTCTCACGTACAGTCATCTTCGCAACGATAGCCTGGACGGCGGTGGGGTAGCGCTTTGCAGCGATGCGTGCTAAGCAGAGTCGCTAGCCGCCGGAGGCCGGACCAGGCGGTCCTGACGATGCTGGAGGAAGAAGACGAGAGATTGAAGGTGCATGCCGGCTGTTGGATATAAATCCAATGGCTGTAGATGTCACAATCATTTGTTGACCAAGTTGACAACGCCCTGCGTAGGCTTCGACCTATTGGCCCACATGTCAGCATGCAAAAATGTGGCATATATTTAACCCATGTTTTCTAGAATGTACAGTCCATTTGCTGGGCTGGGTGAACAAATAATTCGCGTCAATCAGGCCCATTTATATTTTCTAAGAAATCCCAGCCCATTTGCACTTCCTTGAAATACACGAATTAGCTGGGCTCGTTATATTTTCTAAGAAATCCCAGCCCATTTATACACGAATCCCAGCCCATGTCGAGAAGCACTAGCGTTGAGTGAGGACCTGGACCTGGAAAGAGTACATATTGCTACTGACTGTCTGAGAGTCGTCCGGGAAATCGAAGCACCAAAGAACCTTGGTGGACATTGTATGGTGTTTCATGAGATCAAAGAACGAAGCAATTTATTTAGGGCTTGTCTTTTTAGTCATGAACAGCGCGAATGTAATGAGGAGCCTCATAGACTAGCACGAATGGCTACGTCTCTTGATATAGGTAGGCATGTGTGGCTTGATGCACCACCTGTTCATTTATGTATCCCTGTAAGCATTGAACTTAGGCAATAAAGTGCGCCGTGATTCTCAAAAAACAAAATGCTGGGCTTGTTATATATATAATGTTATGTTAGAAGGAGCAATTAATATCAAAGAATAAACCGGAGAGGCACATTTTTTATATATAATTAATAAATTAACGAGTTATTGCTCAAAATAAAAATGAGCGCGTTATTATTAAATTGGTCCTTAAAATCTTTGCAAGCTTTTGTACGCAATCACCAGGATTTTCCTTGCCTGTGAGTCAAAAACAACCAGGATTTTCCTTGCCAACTTCCGTTAAACATTTACTTTTATAAGTTAATAACACGTGGGATGTTTTTATAATGTATATAAAAGTCACTATAAAATATACGATAATAGTAATAATATAAATACATATAATGTGGTTAGAAGGGAAAACATAAATTGGACACAGCATTATTATTCTTATATATAGATAAATATAACAGAGACCTGCGTTTTTTTAAAAAATACATTGGGTTGCCGATCTTTAAGAAAAAGCCCATAGGCCGGTATGGACCTCAAAAAATAAGTTGAAACCACTGTCTCCGTATGTCGTGGGTTACTCATGTTAAAATACAAAACCTAGGCCTAGTTGATACTTGTTTGCCCTCTGGAAAAAAATGATACCAGATCCCCGAACGAACTGGATTAAAGAGGGGCCCGGCGGCACGACTGAAGAAGCACATCAGGAGCGATTTTTTTCTTCAGTGGATGGCTCTCGATAGCGTTTTTTACTTGCCTCTGCACCATACAACTTGTATTTTTAGCCTCCCAGTCTATCGTGGTGGACCAGCAGCCCATTTGCTGGGAGGGCCAACCTATAGAAACCAACACTCGATTTTTCAACAAGCCCCAAAAACAACGCAGTACTATGTTTGTTTTGAGGCTGAAAACATTACGGCAGGGGTTGAGCAGGGGAGAGGGGAAGACAGAGTAATAAAAATATTAAAAAGAGCTGATGCGCCGTTGCTACCCTAACAAAGCAGGTGCAATTCTTCTCAGGAAGAAGGTGTGCCGTTGACGCCCACACGTCACATACCCCACAGTAGGCATACTAACAAGTTCACACACAAATACAACAGAAAAGGTAAACATTTGTATCAAACTCAGGTTCACATGACACATTCATATTCATAGCCAACATTCACTATCAACAACTCAAAAGATTCATATATACACAAGCTCAGCATATCTATGCATCCAAATGATTGATAGATCACACGACAATATTCATGCATAATTCACAAAAAGATTCAGATATACACATGTTCAGTATGTTTATGCATCCAAATGATTGAGATCATAGCCAATATGATCCATGGACGAACTTTAATTACCTAGTGTACAGACTGGTAAATGGTGTTCAGTCAGAGGTACTTCTTGCTAAAATTAGTTCTTGTACGAGTAAACTTTCGAGTACATAAGAGGCAGCACAGACAATCTGAACTTTGCTTGTAGGTTTATCCTCAAATAGTGGCCTCGTGCCGAGCGAGGTTTGAGCAACTTGGCCACTACTTTCATCCAACTAGTTTACTGGCTCATCTTGGTCCTGTAGCTCGCCAAAATTCTACATTGCACACAAGAAAATGAACCACCCAATTTTTTTGTGCAGTTCAACTGAAATGGAGCATCCCTAGCGTACAGACTGATTAAGTGCCAGATGAATATACGCGTCAACCAACTTGTCTAGAATCTTTAGACTCCATGCCATACAGTTCGCTACCATATCTGCCGATAACCAAAAGGCACAAGTTGGGACCAAAGACTGGACTCTGTTCTTCTGGGCTATGCGCTAAGCAATATTTTTGGCGTTCACTCTCCTATTGGGAGTTTGACAACTGGTTCACGCCGGTTGATACTCGAATGAATATAGGCACTTCTTTTCAACATCGATGCTTGTGTGAGTGAACTTTGGAGTACATGGCAGCATCATAAGTATCTGTCCATCTGATCATTTTGTGCAGTTCTACTGAAATCAACCAATGCAATGATTTGCCTGCGAGTTCAGGCTCCAAGTTACTCCTTTATAAAATCAGCAGACAGTAGCACAATACCAAATTACCAATACATGACAAGCACAATAATCAGGATAAAGCCCAGTACCAACCTGTGTGAGGTAGCATATCAATTACTATTTCCTTTCACTGGAAGTCGAGATAAGCGACTGACAGGAAACGAAGGAAGCAAGCAAGCCGAGACAAAGCGACTGACATGAAGGGAAGGAAGCAGTCGAGGCAATGAAGCACCCAAAGTTTTTGTGCAGTTCCACCAAAATCGAGCATCCCTGTTGGCACATATATTGAGAGAGTGAGATTACTGTAATAGTGGGACTAGTTGATGAAACATACACTAACAAACAGAAGCACCCTCATTATCTTAATGGGTAAAGTTAGCAACATAGTAGTCTTGCTTAAAGAGAGGTATTAGTTTATTTAATCAGTGCCAATTAGCTCAACACTCAAAACATTGCCATGTATCATAGGTTGCAAAACTTTAACGTGCAAAGATAAAGGAGTTTCTCATGACAGTAGCAACACAGTAGCACAATACATATATAGGTACAACAAACTAATATGGCTGAAGGCCTTAGGCTGGTACCAACCTGAGCAAAATATGCTTATTCAAGTAATTCCAGAAGAGATGATAAAGCACTCACTGGAATCACTCAATAGTATATATTTTTGTGCACTTCAAATGTATGGTTGAAATAACTCTTGTTTACCAGTGGTGAGATTATATCGAAAGATTATCAAGAACTTCTAGCAGAGTTAAAGCACTGGCTGGGATACAGTTCATTGTATTCTCTAGTGCAGTTCCACTAAAATGTACGATTGGCACAACATGATCCCTGTTTGCACAAGTAGGAAAAAGGTGAAACCTTCATTAGCTTAGTGAGAAAGGATAGAAAGACAATAGCATTATTATGTCATGACACTACCAAGATTCCCTCCCTGCTCCACCACATGATTCACCTCCAGATACATATATACACATACATGATTCAGCATAGGGTGCTACTAAAGATTTGTTTAACTCTGACGGGAAAATTAGGCAGCAATAAATTAGTGCTACTTAAGTACTCCTGATTAATTAAGTGACCTTGCAGGAGAGACGACAGAAGTGGAAGGGCTCCCTGGAGGATCGTCTCACATGTAAGGGAGACATTGCCGGAGCCCTTGAATGGCCTCGACTGAGGCCTCGGCTTCAGCAAGATCAACTTGGCACTGTTGATCGTGTAGAGCTGGGTCACACATGCATCGAGAATCCGGTTAATTAGTATGATGTGTCCTTAAGCCAAGTACTACTATGCTGCATTTCTCTATCTATATCTACTCTATTATCTATTACTCTTATACTCTTACAAAAAATAGATTTGGTGATCTTGTTGTTAAGTGCATCTCGATGTTACGTGCAACGAACGAGCATCTTGCTAGTCTTCCAAGTAAATTAAGACTAGTAGCAACACAGCAATACAACACCACTAGCAAGATGTCAGGATAACATAAGACGGTACCATCGTGTGATCTTCTTCATTTCCTCCTCCTCCTTCTTCTTCTTCTTCCTCTTCATGCTCTGTTTCTCTTTCTTCTCACCAGTTGGTGAAACCAAGTACATGATTGGCCTTCTAGTTCAAAATTGGTTTTGTCAGTGAGGGAGTACAAGTGTACTAGTAAAAATAGCATTATTTTCTCATGGCAGTCGGAAAATAGAGATGAACACATGCATTAAATATCATTCTTACCTAAAGGAAGGTTATGGCGCCAATATGGATGATGGGGACTAGAACACAGATCTCCCTTAGTGCAGTTCCACCAAAATGAACCAACTGTTCCATTCAGACATTCCAGTTAAACAGCACAAAAGTCACTTTTTTAAGAAGAGTTTTGTGCAGTGCACCAAAAGGTCACAACAACAACCAGGTGAATTGGATATCCCTGTTTGCACAAAAAGGTACAGAGGAAACAGTCAGAGTCTCAAACAATTACAGGCAAAAACATTTGGCTAAACTTGTCGTGGCTTATAACAGTGGCATGGCTTCATTTTTACCAGGGACATTAGATTAAGAACAGCTAAATATTTGGTATAAGGGCATGGGACAGTGGATGCACCAGCAGTCCAGCACCATGTACGTAAACAGGGGCATAAAGTGGTGATTCATAGTTTGTTCCCCCGAGAAACAAACATCCAAGAAACATATCTGGGTTGGTCCCATTTTTGTTCACTCTAGCCACCTACTCCTATGTGTGGATAGCAAATCTAGTCCTGGTCATACCACTGTGTACAGCGTTACCCCTATATTTCCCTTTTCGACCAAGATACCGGTTGGATGACCAGTCTGTACTACTTTCACCCCCTTTCCTTCCTGTTTGTACCAAGTCCGATGTACATACTAAATTCCCCCACCCCCACTTTATTTATTGTTTGAACCAAGTACTCCCTCCGTCCGGAATTACTTGTCATCAAAATGGATGTGTCTAGAACTAAAATACATCTAGATACATCCATTTCAATGACAAGTATTTTCGGACGGAGGGAGTACAAGATTCGACTCCATGAAGTAGCTTTACCTCTAACAATAGAAGAAAAAAAATACTAGGTGACGTTGGACCATCCGATCGAGAGGGGCTGAGAGGTAGAAAATGATGCACATGCAGCGACGTAGCGAGCTGGGGAGGTAGAGCTAAGGCGGTTTCGAACGAAGATATACCTGAAGGTCGTCGGGATGTGGATAGGTGGGCGGCGGGAGGCCGGATCCGCCCATAGGCAACGACGAAGGGATCGGAGGACCTCCCGCGCCGGCGCTCGGCCAGAGATAACGGTGCGGCCGGCAGTGGGTCTCCTCCCTCGCTGTCGACGACGGCCTAAACGCTGCCCCTCCTCCCCTTCACCGGCGGAGGGGGATACGTCCGGATCTGTAACCAGCGGTGAGGATAGAAAGCCAGTGTTTTTTGAACGGAGAAAGACAGTGCTACTACCCCTATCTTGTTTAGATCTGGAGAGGATGAGAGTGTGTGAATAGAGCAACCCTAGCAAGCAAGCGCGGAGGCTCCGGCCTATATATACGTAGTGGGGTAGTTTTCCTTTTTCACTCCATCAAAACAATCGTTTAAAATTGTGTACTACTACATGCCAGGTCGCGGTTTTTTTAGTTGCTGATTGTTTTTTGAGATAGCTACCCGCTTGTTCCAAGTGGTGTTACGGTGTGCCAGGTCGCACTTTGTATCGTTCAAGTCTGGTACTACAAGTCCCTCCATTAAATGAACAACCACCCCCTCGTAAAAATTGTGAACAAGCCCACGGCTAAAATTAGCGGAAACGTGGGTTGCCCCAACATGCATTATTATTTATATTTTCTACTCCACATGTCATAGACACAAAAATAATGTGTCATAGACACAAAAATTGTGGCAAGATTCCCTTAGGCAAGCCAAAGTGTGTCTAACAATTTGAGCAACTCAGGTTAGGCAAGTGTGGCAAGTGTGGGAAAAATAATGTGGCAACATAAGACAAACATAGTCACAATCCAAACAGCCCCGTAATTTTTTGTGACATGCATGAAAATTTGGTTAGTTAAATTTATAGTCAAAATTTGGCAAGGTGCATCAAATCAACACATGCAAGTATCAAAAGGAAAGTCACGGCATGCATGCATGCGTTGTACTCCCTCCGTTTCCAAATATAAGTCTTTTTAGAGATTGCAACAAGTGACTACATACGAAGCAGAATATGTCTACATACGAAGTAGTCCATTTGAAATGTGTAAAAAGACTTAGGCTGGCCATAGTGGGGGTAACATAAGTAGTATCATGCACTTGGGACTCGCAAACATGCTTATGTGGCAGGCAATTAAAGAAGAGAGAGATGGTTATAGTAACATAGGTAGATACCATAACAAAATAAATGTGATGCTACTATGTGTCATGCATGTCAATAAATGAGACCACCTATGATACTAATCTATGATACTATGCACTATAGAGATAAGTAACATAGACTAGTAACATATGCATGTTACTAGTCTAAGTTACTCCCCACTATGACCAGCCTTATATCGAGTGCAGTGCTTTGATGTGTCGCGTCAACTCGTACAAGACCGAGAAATTTGATTACTACAACGCCCTCTCCCTCGCGGACTGAGCTCCGGTGCCTTAACTGCACCTGCCTTTGGCTGCATGACAGGAGGGCCAACCACCTGTTGGGCCCACCAGTCATAGACGCAAAGGCAGGAGCAGTAAGTAGAAGCTTTCGCTACACGCTATCCCTCCCGCACGAGGTGGACGGACATGCAGCAGTGGATTCGATACTGTAGAAGTAGGAGTAACATCATTGTTCGTCTTCTCGAAGAGGCGAAGAGCCAAGCGCAACCCGAACGTGGCAGTTGCGAACGCTCGCGTGGTGCGGTGCCTTGGAGCACGCATATAGTAGCCAGGCTCTTGCATGAGACAAAATTGCTATTGTTTAACAATTAAACTCCATCATCCATTGGTTGATACTCATTCTGCATAGGTCCACGCGCTTAGCACCGTTTCCTCCTGGGGTCACCAATGTTTATTTGCTAATTAATAGCATTGCTTGCAATGAACTAGCCATTGCAAGTCATTAAAAGCATGCACACCTCTCATCTCTTATTGGTTGATATGTCAAGAAACAAGAAACAAGGTAGAAGTTAATGCACCGCGCCTAAGTGTTTTGGGACTATTTGGTTTTCGTAAGATGACTTACACACCTAGACGGAGGGAGTAGTATAGCCCTGTAAACCAGAAAGGAGTATTTGCCTTTCTAGAGATTTCAACAAGTGACTAGACTACACCGCGTGCAGCCGTGCAGTACTCCCTCCCTTCCGGTTTATAGGGCTCAAATCTCAAATCTCATGAACCAAGGCATTTTGCGATTGGAGGAATGTACTACCTCCGTCTAGGTGAATAAGTCATTCACATAGTTCTAGGTTGACGATTTAACTATCTAAATATGTATTATATGTGACAAAAATATATATTTAGAAACTACATCCGTGTAGAAATCTAGTGATATACTTTTCATGACATATAACGCATATTTAATTCCTCAAATCGATGACCTAGAACTACGTGAATGACTTATTCATCTAGACGGAGGTAGTATCTCGTACTACTTTACAAAACTACCCTAATTAAACTCATGCATTAATTACGTAGTTCTCTCGTTTTCCTCTCCGCCTTGGTCGCGGTGCACAATATTGAGCACTCCTATATGACTAGCCGCTCTATCTACATGCGGGACATTTCAAAGCATCCGGGCCCGCGTGCCATCCACCAAATCACAGCGAGGTGCTACAGTCGAGACTCACCTGTCACCCCGGTGTGGCCGTCATGACCCGTCATATCACAAAACCCACACCTTTACCAGCAGTGGTAAGGTGGCCTCCAAGTTGGACTGGACGAAGCAACCATCATTTCACTGGAACGCTCGTTCAAGCCCTTTCTTCCCTTTCTTGAAGAAAACCTCACTCCAGGCTACTCACTTCTGCCATTTTTCTTCTGTACCGACGAAGGAAAGGTGGGCGAATCAGTTATGCTGCTATATTTTCATTCCAAGAATCTTCTTTTTGCGAAGCACCGACCGATTCTCACATCCTATTCTTTTCCCGTTTTCATTGCGATTGTGGTTTCCTTTTGATTGCTTTTTGTTTGTCAGTTCATTGATGGATCCTAGAGCACTAGGCAAAGAGTTGCCGGCGGACAACCCACTGGAGACAGCGATCTCCAGGAAGCGAGCACCGACCAACGAGTTGACCATGTTGGCGAGCCAACCCATGGAGATGAAGAACTCCAAGAAACAAGCACTGGCCAAAGAGTTGAGGACGTTGGCGGACGAACTCCTCAAAGAAAGTTGGAAGAATAGCAAGGGCCCCACTGTGCCTACCCCAGGAACTCTGATTGCCACTTATGTTAGGCTCAAGACCGAGTTGAGGAGATAGTCGCCGTTGAGAAGAAGTATTCCCCTAGCAAGGTGATGTCCCCCATCAAGGACGAGGAGATGGTCTCCGGAGGGATGAGATCCCCCGGTGAGCTGCACAAGGTAAAAAATAATGGCTTATTACCATAGTTGTGGTTTTTGATTATTTGCAATGTGCTTGCTAATATGTTAGGGTTGTGCAGGTGCCGGTGGACGTCCTTGATGATTCCCATGTCGTGGCCCGTCCTGTTGGCATCGCCCCGAAGATTGATTTTGATGCCGCTGTCCATCCTGTGGACATCGCCCCAGAGATCGATTCCGATGTCGCGGTCAGTCCTGTGGACATCGTCCCAGAAATCTATTCCCATGCCACTGTCCGTGCTGTGGTCATTGCCCGAGAGATCGATGACAAGAAATAGTTGGTCGCGTTAATCCTTCAGGGTAGTTTCAATTGCCCTGTGTTTAGTTACCAGAATGTTGCGTGTTATCGAACCATCTTAGGGCTAGTGCACTGTCTTCTGTGGGCGGATCTTGCTACTTCTGTTTGATAGTGAATCATGCGATGAATCATGCGAACCCTCTCCGAGTTATGGAAACAGATGTATCCTCACCAGCTTTTGATGTAATATATGGCATGCTTAGATGTAAGTTTGAACTATTTATCATATCAGCAGGGCTTGTTTGATGATTCTTGGTCTTAGTAGGCTAGCTACTGTGCGAGCTATAGTACTTGCAAAACACTCACCAAAGAGAAACGTTGGGGCTGATGAGCTCGTGGTACGCTTATACTTATCCCTCGTTGATCGACCAATAGCCCTAGCTCCTAAAATTGTAGGCTTAGTGATCGATGAGACAATAGTCGACATGGATACATTCAGGCCTCATTTGGTTCATAGGGTAGGAAAATCGTAGCAAAAGTACAGAGAACGTGCAACACAAAATCATAGCAGTGCAGAGACGTACTCCCTCCGTTCCAAAATAGATGACCTAGGCGGGCTAGTTTGGCCTAGTGGGTTTCAGTGATATGATGTGGTACAGTGCCGTCCAGTCTTCGCGTGTGGTAGCAGTATTGCGGGTACAGTAAGTTTTCTTGAAGAAGAGGAATTCAACGAAGTCATGATGGTTCCTTCGTCCGAACAACTTAATGTGGGAAAGGTTGGGCCTGCGATACGACCGGGGTAGACCAGGATAATTTTCTGCATGGCAGGTGGACCAGGATGGTCAACGTCCCACATGTCGGTGAATGAAAGTATTCTTTCCTTTATAGAGGACGAGCAACGAGTATTCATTGTTTATTTTTTATGAAAGCTATTGTCTCCACTGTTACTCCTTGACTTTGTCAATGCCTCTCTCTCCTCCACATAAGCGGGGACTACTTGCTATGCATGTGACGGGCAGCTGGCGTCTTGAGGGGCTAGGGCGGTCAGAGCGGGCTCCAGAAGCGGTCCGGACTCCAGCATGGCCCACCTCACATTATCAACATATATTTCTTGGAGTCGGTGCACGGCGGGCGGGCGATCTCTTCTCCCTCCCCCGTTTCTCTCTTCTCAGCCGACACCCGCCGAGCGATTAGATTTCGTCTATCGCCAGTTTATTCAATTACAGTCCCACATGTCAGTGAAATTGCAAGACAACGCGTGTCCCCTGTGGTGAGCAGCGTGCGAGCCGGACTGTCGGGGGTGCAACGCGTACGAGTGGTAAGTGTGCTGCCTTTTCCTTTAGAACTTGCGAAGCATAACATTTTCGCGCGATCGATCGATAAAATGACGAGGGCGGTGCTTTCCCGCTCGTTAGGCGGGCTAGTTCGAGTGATATGACGTGCTACAGTGCCATCCACTTGCTCCATTTTTATGTAATCAAGATAAAAATGGAGGACTATTAGCGATTATAGCATGATAGTTAGGGCATCTCCAGCGCTGGCCCACAAATTTACACCGGCATCTATATGAACTAACCGGATGAAATTCGTGCAAACAAAGAAAATTTCAAATTAACCGGATGAAATTCATTACATTTCGAAAACTTTTCCTACAAACTGGACGAAATTCATTACATATTTCGCACAACCCATACTAAAACCTACTGTAAACCTAATCTAAACGATCGCTGGTGCCCGACCACCATGTCCGGCCATGAACCCGCGAAAGCCGGGCATTGCCTTTGCGTCCTCCTCATCCGCCTCGATAACCTCCTCCTCCGGAGCACAAGGTTTTGAAGATTTCCGCCTCCACGTCACCGTCAAGCGGCTAATCGGTCGTCGATGTTTACCCCACCAAGCTTGGCGTCGACTGAGTGGAGTAGCGGTGGCCTTCCCGGGACTAGAGCGGCGGCGACCTACCATGTACTACTCTTCCTTGTTGTTGGCTGCGCCCACGCACGCGCGCTGGCTTCGTGGTCATGGCGGCGGAGGGAGGCCGGGGGGGGGGGGGGGGGTGCCAGCGATCTCCTTCGTTTGGTCCTGCGATAGTATGTCGAAGAGAGCTTTGGAGCACGCCCGGAGCAGAGCCGCTGATGTCCCTCGTCTGCTCCTACGACAATACGTCCAAGAGAGCTTCGGAGCGCTAGGAGGCCATGGTTGGAGTGGTGCCGACAGAAGGAAGGGACCGGAGGAGAATAAGTGTGGGTCTTTGGCTATGGCTGGGAGCTGGGGCTCAAGTTGTTGGAGATATGCCCTAGAGGCAATCATGTATGATGATATTTCCTATGTGTTTATGAATAAAGATAGTCCTTGGACATTATCAATGATGTGTATCAGCAAGTACGTGACTTGTTTGTGGGACTATGCACTGTATGATGCATGTCCTAAAAGGTCCCTAGTCAAAAGGGCTGTGTGGACGCGTAGCTGATTAGACTAGCATATGACACGGTCGATGGTTTGGTCTCACTAGCCATGGATCATTGGATGCTAACCGGATAATATGGACTTGGAAAGGTCTGGTCGGATTCGACATAGTCGGATCCGGGTCGAGATAAGGTCCGAGTCGGACAGACCCAACTATGAGACGTAGCAATATGTCATCTGTGTGTCTCTAGTACAACATACGTTCTATGTCCTAAGACCTGAGCTGACACATGTACTCGGGATGGTGACAGACTTGCTTTGGGCCGACCAAACGCTACTCCGTGACTGGGTAGTTACAAAGGTAGGTTTCAGGTATGTCCAGTCCCATGCTGCGAGACATGGTCGAGCAAGATGGGATTTGCCCCTCCGGTCAGGAGAGATATACTCTGGGCCCCTCGTGTGATCCGACCAGGATAAGCATGGCCATGCAACATGGATTATGAGATAATCTGGGTAGTGGTTGGGATCACTGGAACGAGAAAGAGGTCGGGCTAGCACAAGGATGACAGACTCGCCTTGAGCCCGACAACATATATCGTGAGGCAAAGGGAACATATGTGTGACACGTTGTACAGGTTCGCCTAACCAGCTACATAGTCTGCTTGGTGGTCGGCACGCCTTGCTAGAGCCGCTACCAACCGTGCAGGTCGGAGGTGATCCGAACTGTGACCAAGCTGACTTGAACCTAAGGGGTCGCGCTCTTAAGGGAAGGAACCTATGAGGTCGGTTCGTAGGACACTGGTCGAATGTGATCCGAACTAGACTAGGAACGTGATCGAGTAGACTTTGGGCTTTAGGGTCTGTGCGAGGCCCAAGTGTTGAGCCTGCGATGGACGCCTATATAAAGTGGAGGTGCGGCACACTCATGAGGTTGATCGCTTTGGCGTTGTGACTAGGGTTTGCATGTGTTGCGAATAGCCACCTCCACTCGCCGCCGACTGTGTGATCGGACCTAGCAGTCCACCACACGGCGTTCCTCCTGCACACGTGGATACTGTTAGAGGCGGTGCACTTGCGCCGCTCCGGCGAACTTTTATGTGGGATCAGACGACCGGCTGTTCGAGGGAGATCGGACGAGGAGGATACGATCCACGCGGACGCTGCCTCAACTCTACTTCTGCTGCACGTCACTGCGCTTCTAGTGGTAACAAACTATGATCCATCTCCCGTAGCATGTTCTTGGTTGTTCTGCGCGTAGGAAATTTTAATTTGCAGTCGACGCACCCTACCGTAGAACCCAACACAAGTTAATATAGCAGGCGAATGGCAATGAGCCGCGACAGATGGATGGACAACTGGTGCCGGAGTAGGTTCGTCAGGCATGAATGCGGACGCTGCTTCAGTGACTTAACTACAGATGCGTTGGGTTACTGACATGTGGGCCCAACAGGCATCTGGCCCGCATGTCAGTGACACACCAATTGCGCCTGCAGTTAAGTCCGGTGAATGCGGCATTGACATTCTGGAGAGACGGTGACCGTTTTAGGCGGGAAGCGCGCGCTAGTGATGGAAGGGGTTTCGGTGTGCAATGGCACTAAGATCGGTCGCTCATGATAGTACATACTCCATACCATACTACCATAGTACCCTCTCTAGCTAGGCTGTTTTATAGATTGTCGTTGTGATGGACGATATACATGAGCAAGGCGATCCGAGTTTGCACGTTGGTGTTAAGCCAGGTGAATACATGCTCAGCGTTCGCGTAGCCTCCATCAAACGTCTAAACAATAATGTCAGGCACCGCCGGGGCGCACAGGTGATGGGCTCGCCGTTTGCGTTGCACCATGAGCAGGGCTTTGATTTAGAGGGCGACGTGCATGCATTAGCATGCTTTGACAGCGTGAGCGTGAGTGTCTAACTCGAAGTATTTCATTTTCATTTGGCTGACTAGGGTGCGTTCCAGCGATGTGTCCGTGGTTAGATTCCCCACATACGCATAATTTTGGTTTTTACAGTATTTCTTTCTCCATTGACAGGTAGGCCCGCGTAGATAGATAAAGAACAAGAGCTGATGAGGCGCATGCGTACTGTTTGACTGGTCAACCAGACAAATACGGAGCTATACGCTGAGCCAGTGACCGTATAATCACCATATCTCGTCTACAATGATCAAAGTGAGCTAGTATAAGACAAGTCCGATGACCGCCAATGCATTTTACTCGGTAATAAATGACCAGGATTGAAGGGGAATCCAAATTTGCTTCGTCTTCTGTCCTTGATCTCTTGACAAACCAATGCACTATACGGTTGTCCGGCCACTCCACCCCAGAGCTCTCACCAAGCGTCATTCATGCCACCTCGCCGCACACTAATCGGTAAGGCAGCGATGGCATCCCGCCGCGCCGAGTTCCTCGCCGCCCATGACTGCACACAAAATGGTAGGGAAGCGATGGCATCCCGCCGTGCCGAGTTCATCACTGCTCGCGACCTCACAACTATGTGGGAGGAATTTGAAGATGCCATGGCCGAATGGGCGGTAGATCAAGAGGCGGCCAAAGCCGCACAGAGGGAGCGGAAAAGTCAGAAATCACTCAAGAAAAGAGAGGCCCACCGCCGCAAGAAAGAAAAGGACGCACGCTCTGCTGCAGAGAGGTCGGCGGAGATCCAAGCACGGTGGGGTGTCGCCGACAAAGCCGGGAAGGAGAATGACGACGTCTGTCCAGCATGTGAGAAGTAGTAGTACTAGTAGTTAGTGTGTTTCTGTGTCTGAGTACGAGCATGTACCAGTACTACTAGTTACTACTGTAGTTTTTAGAGCAAATTATCAGTACATTAGCCTAGACTAAATGGAAAAATTCCTATCCTATGCATCAAATGGCATCTCTTTCTCTAGAGGAATTGAGATGCATGTCATCTCACTTCCTATGATTTTCATATTTCTATAAAATTCCTATCCTATGAACGAAAGGAGGCCTCTGTTGGAGTAACTACTGTAGCTAGCAGTACTGCTGGTACAGTAGTTTTCTTCAAGAAGCAGAATTCAACGAAGTCATGATGGTTCCTTCGTCCGAGCAACTTCAAAGTGGGAAGTGGGCCTGTGATTTGACGGCTCATTAGTCATTGTTAGTGCAGCGTGATGACCTAGGTGACTCTCCCTTGGTGTTCTGCATGCATGGCAAGTGGACCAGGATGGTCGACATCCCACATGTTGGCAAACAGAAGTATTCTTTCCGATATCGAGGAGCAATGACACCGCGTGGTATAGTATCAGTACTGATTGGTTCGCAAAAAAATAGTATCACTACTGATTTATAATTATTTTTTATTTCTGATGAATGCTAGCGTTTCAACTCTTACGACGAAGGGTGCCAAACACGGCACGTGCTGGATGTCCCACACGTCAGCGAAAGGAGTGGGACATGAACAACGTGGTAGAGCCCAGCGTAAAAAAACAAACAACATGGTAGAGCGTCTCCACTTGTTCCACTTCTGTGTTGGAGACCACACATAGTAGTACTTAGTGGTATGAAGGATACAAAGTGCGACCTGGAGAGAAAGACACGTCTAGTTGGAAGGTCTCGGGGCATACAAGTAAACAAATATAAAAGTTAATATGTGCCTCCAACTAATATAGTAGTAGTAGAGTACTTAGGCACGTACTCCATAACATCACCATGCATTGCACGTACAACATTTAGTGGTAGTACGTAGTAAGAGACAAATGCCGCCCAAGAGTTCCCTTCTCGACCCATTTTTGGGTGTTTGGTAGAGTGTATGGAGGGTGCATGAGTCCACACTAGTTTAGCACAAATACACTAGAATCATGCATGAAGAGAGCATGCATGAAGAGGGGTGTTGAGTTGAGCATGTATGAAGAGGGGTGTTGAGTCGAGCATGCATGAAGAGGGAACAACTATGCTGAGACGAGAACGCAACCAAACACACCCTATATGCCACGTGTGTTCATACCATTTGTGCCTTTCTACTTCACTTACTGCGCTACATTACTCAGGTTCGTACGTCCACTCCTGGGTACATGTCCGTCTCATAGTTCCAGTCCCACGTGTTCTTCATATAGATGGAATGATCCTTGCATAACACGTGCACCTTGATGCTAGATGTCTCGCGTGTTGGCAAAAGGATGAACAAAGCTCACGTAAAAAAATAGAGTGGAAGAACATAGATTCTGGACGACCGAGAAGGAGCAAGGAACCTCGTGGTGGAGCGTCTGCACTCATAATATTTAATATTATTCAGCGATATAAAATTAACCAATCATCTCCACAGTGGACTGGAAGAGTACGAAACACGGCAGCCCAGTGTAGTTACATCATACTAGTACATGGCTAACCCAGGCTATCACCATATTTATTGGCTTCCATGCGACACCTATCTCTAGTAATCCAGCAGCCTGTATCGCTTCTCCCTCCTCGTCTCTATCAAAGTGCGACGGGCTGGCGTTTTTGCCGTCTATTGAGGTTGGTTAACTCATCACATGTTAGCGACATGCCAAGAGCATTCTAAAAAAAATTCCTTTCACAGTCCGTTTTCAAAAACAAAAAACCTTTCACGTACGAATTTGCCTGTATGCTTTGAGCAACTTGCATGTCCTATACTGCTCCTGTTTGATACTCTAACTTAGCTAGAGGTTAGACTAACTCATGACTAAGCCTGAACTAACTGTAGCCAAAGAGGTGTTTGGGTGACAGGGTTAGATTGACAATAAATGCACTTGATGGAGGGAGAAAAGTGATTTTTCAGTGGTCCCAATGAGAACTATCTCCAGTTAGCACCTCTTGGGTGGGATAGTTTTTTTTTGGTGGGTTCGGTGCAACTTGCTCCAATTTAAACCCTCATGCTTGGATACTTTAGGGCTATTTGAGCCCCAACTAGCTCAAACTAACTCAAAGCCTATGGCCAGCCTCGACGCGGAGTAGTCGCGTGCACCGGCAAGCGACGCTCTCTCGGTCGTCATGCCACTTCAAAGCTGGCACCAGTGAGAGGTCGCCTCCGCTCTGGCCGGGCTTTAATGCGGCACTGATGCTCCAGGGCAACGCTGACCGTTTCACGCGGGAAGCGCACGCTGGCAAGGGAGTATAGGTTTTGAACCGTTTCAGGTGTAGTACTGGTAGTTTGCAAAACTACTCAATTATTGCACTCAGTTTCCTAAGAAATTGTGGTAAAAACGTTACTCCACAACCTGCTTCCCTTCTCCTTCCTCTTCCACCGCTCGCGCATGTCCGCGGGAAGCGACCGGTCAACCCTTATATAGGAGTGCTAGCACAAGAAGATGCATGCATGACCACTAAAATTTCCATATTAAAGCGCCGCTCCGGCGGGAGTATGGCATATGTTGTTACCTTCGGCCGGGCCATGGCTACCGGGCCACGGCGACCAGAGAAGAGGCGGCGGGAGGGGAATGAATGCAGCTACTGTTTGGGTTCGCCTTCCGGCTTAAATAAATGCGCAGCATCACGTGTACCCACGGGTGCACAAATTGTAACATACATGTCTGCTTAAGTGGGCGTCACGTAACTGGTGTGTGTGTGGGAGAGATTCTGAGAGACAGAGTGCGTGTGTGCGACTCTACTCTTCGGACATGTACTCAACCTTTTGCATCGGGATATAAGTATAATGGTATTTACTTTAGCTAGTGATTTACGTGGCCATGTTAACGTGGTTGTGTCAAAAATATGTCACTTCCTGCTCGTGATTTGCGTTATATAATTACAAGCAAGATTCTCGTGCATTGCATGGAACATCAATATGCATTTTTTTTACAAAACACCTGTTGTGATTGACCCATGCAGGAGTAATCCCATGTGTAAAATCTAATGATATCTCGAGAATTTTATCGGAAAACTGGTATCTCGAGAATGTCATCGAAAAAATGAAAGATGAGAGATAAGGCGAGGAGGAGTGGAGCGTGGTGGTGATTGGTGGTTGGAATGGGCGGAGGCATGGGGATGGACGGCGCCGGCAGGCGGCAGCGGCCACCATGCATGCTACACTGTTCCAGATACTTATTCCTTTTTAATTGCTGAGCAATGAGGTTGTGGGAGATAATGATGTGGAGAGAGGTGCAGGTATCTTTGGTAAAATTATCATAGTTTGCTTTCTATCCGTCAGATATAGATCATACTGTGTATATTACAAGATGGCAGGCACACCATCATCGCCAACTCGTTTTTTTATAAGGGTACAGATGATAAGTTTGCTGACTACTAAAGTAAAGTGGAATTTGTCCAAGTTATGCAAGTAAATAAAGGATATGGTTTATCATACGAGTAAGGTTGTATGAAGGGTGGTAGGAACAAATGCTCCGCCTAGAGCATGTGTGTGTGAGATGGAGTCTTAGTGTGTGTGTGGGGTGTGTGTGTGTGAGAAAGAGAGAGAGATGGAGTCTTAGTGTGTGTGTGTGGGGGGGGGGTGCGTGCGTCTGTGTAAGTGTGCATGGCTTCATCATAGAGAGGTGATGTGTATGGCAGAGGCCACCAATGATGGGGTGCGAGAGAGAAAATGCCCGTAGAGAGGGAAGAGAAGGTGTGTGCGCAGAGGAGTCGATATCTAGAGAACGTGTTTGTTTGAGAGACACCGAGGAAGACTACTATATATCGATGGTGCATGTAGGCGGGAATTAAACAAAGGGATGGTCTTATTGGTTTTGGGGATATAGGGGAAGAGTGAGAGGCGGGAGGGGGGTGGGTAGCTAGAAGGAGATTGTTAAGTGTGAGTGTGTGTTTTACCCATCCAGGTGGAAGTTATGTGCATAAAAGAGGATAACGATTCGATCTGGCGTTAGTATTGAGGGTAATTAACTACGTATGGAGACATAGAGACCTTGAACGTGCATGTGTGAGAGGTATACATGTATACGTGGGATGTGTGTGTGTGTGCACACGCATGATCGAGATAAAAGAAAGAAGACATAAGTCATAAGATCAATGACATGGGAGAGACGGATCGGTATGACAATATGCATGCATGTGAGAATGCAGGGAAGAAGGCCCGACAATTGAGCATGTGTTTTTGTCTTTAAGAGATAGTGGCGTGGGCTGGAGCATGCATCTATGGCGAGCAGAGGGAGTGAGGCACAACGATTGTGCAAAAGAGATCAACCTATAAATGCATATGTATGGAGAGACATATATAGTGTGGGTGATAGGAAGCAAGACTCCGTGCGAGAAAGAAATGTTGACGGAGAAACTACAGATAGATACAGAGATGGAGATGCTAGCTAGAGGGACATCCGCTAGTTTGGGTGTTGGAGATGACCGCCGGGTGGTTCAGAGGGTGAAGTTATATATGTGTGTGAGAGGGCACTTGACTGCATGTAGAGAGAAACATATGTAGTGTGCGTGATAGGAATCAAGAGTGAGGGCGAGAAAGAAGGTTGATGGAGAAACAGATAAATAGAAAGATAAAGATGCTAGCTAGTGTGCGTTAGAGATAGGAGTCGAGTGGATCAGAAGGCTGAGTTATGTGTGTGGGTGTGAGAGAGATAGAGAGAGGGTGCATGTGAGTCACATACAAACAGATATTAGAGAGAAATGAGATCCCGAGAGACGGAGTTTTGTGTCTGCGAGAGAGAAAGATATTTCACAACGAGAGTGATAGCTAGAGAGACATATGAGGGAACGCAAGATATATCTAGGGAGAGAGAGTGTGTGTGAGCGGCATACAAGAGAACAATGGAGAAATATGAGACCCTGGGAGACAGAGTTTGTGTTTGTGTGTGAGAAAGAGATATTTAAGAGGAAGAGTCGTAGGTTCTCATATCTAAGGAGCGAAAGACATCTCTGTATGAGGGGTGTGCGAGTGGCACACATGGGAATAGTAGAGAGAAATGAGACCCCGGGAGACAAAGTTTTGTGTTTGTGTGAGAGAAAGAGATTCCACATGGAGAATCATAGTTAGAGACACATAGCAGGGAGCGAGATATACTTAGAGAGAGATAGAGTGATGAAGGTCGAGGGAGAGAGTACCGTCAGTGTGTTACGAAGATAAAAGATCATTGTCGACATACAGGTAGCACGAGAGATACCTGAGAGACGATGAACGCGTATAGGTCCAGAGAGATAGTCCTATATAAGCATGAGTGATAGCTATATGAGACGAATATCTGGATTAAAGGGGATTCAAATATTTAAACTGGAGATCACGACATCGATAATATCATAACGCAAATTGGTGTATCAGACATGCATATTCATTTGAATTTGGGCACACGTGTAATGTTATATAGTTTATCAATATTGGTGATCCATAGATTCTTTAATTACAAACAATGCATGGTTTATATGCAATTAATGTCTAAACGGGATTACACTATATGTTGCGTGTGTGAAACACATTATACATGTTTGAGAAGTAAAAAAAACCACATGAAACACACATTAATTGGAGACAGTTAGCGAGGAATGCATACTTTGGATTTCAACATAAAGTGGTTTCAAATATTTGAAAATCCAAATGGATGGATACAACCTTATGAATCTGAGATCATGCCATTTGTAAACCATATTTATGTATAAATGGTGTTGTGCTTTTGGAAGTATATATAAAAAATGATGTATATAGAATGTAATTCCAATTGAAAATGGATCCCACCCGAAAAAAATAGAATACAGACGGGATTCAAATTGAGTTGGCACGAGCGTTAACGTGCACTGTGCAAAATTTGAATGAAGAGGGGAAAGTCGCAGTAACCGTCTGAAACCAAAATGTGCGAGATGGAAATTACTACTGCCTATCCCTGCCACGCAAAGCCTATCTGCTGGATTTCTATAGGTTTTGACAGGGGTAGGTTTGTAATTTCACCAAAATGTGACGTAACCGCCTCTCACCCGGATTCATACACGGTTGGCGCCAAAACACAATGTGTCCTCGGCCGAAATCGACTCCCTCCCCGATTCATATTCATATACACGGTGGGCGCCAAAAACAAACTCTCGTCAGCAAATATTCGGTGTATGCGAGATTACCGTCCTATCCCCAACCGACTAATGTTGCTGTGTTGTAGTAGAAATTTGAAACGGGGGCTAAGTTTGTAAATTTCCTCGCATTTGAGACAAGCGCGCCCTGAATACATGTTTCCCCCCTTCCTCTCTACCTCCCTTTTCCCCATTCGTACTTCGTGGGCGCCAAAACACCCTCTCCACCCCACCCTCCTCCGTCCGCCGCCGCCCGCCACCCCATCCACCGCCGTCCTCCTCCACCATGCCGGAGCTGATATGCCGATGCCGCCGTCCATTACAAGAGATCAACCTCTCTCATCCACGGCTTCAGACCGGGATCCTTGCACCCCGTCCTCTCGCTTCATCCCCGTCGTCGTCCACCTTGCCGGCGCTGCTCCTATGACCGTCTCGTCCACCACGCCCCGCTGCCACCGTCTACCCTCCTAGATCTGGTTCCATGCCGCCGACAGCCATCGCTACCACAACACTGTCAAATTCTCAGCAGATGCGTACACGGCGCCGCACCAGAGGTGGTACTCTTTCGTATCTGCTCAACTTATTTATCGCAACAAGAAAATAGATTGCCACTGCTTTACTCTGATTTCTTGTCTTGGTTGCGAAGTTGCCTTTGTCCGGTTTGCACCTTCAGATCCGTCATGGCACGCTCAACACTATACTCCCAATGCTTATGGTTTTCCCCTTTTATATTCCACACTAGTTAAATCACAGTAGACTAAATTCTTCAGAGCTCGCCGGAGTTCGCCGGAGCGAACGAAGGGGCTCCGGTGGTTGTGGGGCCTCACCGAATGAAGAAAACTCGAAGCGGGTGGGGGTTGGGGCGGGGGTGGGGGTGGGGGTGGTGGAGGAACACGGGCGGTGGGTGCCGGTGGTCCGGCCGGTGGCCCGTGCGGTGTTCTGTATGGGAAGAATCAGAGACGAGGAAGAAGATGGGTTAGGAGACGTAGGATCTTCATCCAACCGCCTGAAATGGTCGAGAGACAGCTGGGAGTTGCATTCTTAATGCGCTCTGGTTCATCATGTGTGGGCACTGCGCAACCAACATTTTATTATCCAAAATCTGCTTGCTCTTCTTTACCATGTTCCTCTTCCGTTCTTCTTTAATATGTACTCTCTCCGTTCCTAAATACAAGTCTTTGTATAGATTCCACCATGGACTACATATGGAGCAAAATGAGTGAATCTACACTCTAAAATGTATCTGGATACATCTGTATGTGATCCATAGTGGAAATCTCTACCAAGACTTATATTTTGGAACGGAGGGAGTTTGATAGTAGTACAATATGTTCCTTGTACTGAAGATGAGCAGGGACATTTGCAGTGTAGAGGTCTATACGGTCGGTTGTGATGGACACTTTGAGCCTCTTTGATTCGTAGGATCTTGTAAACATAGGAATAGGATTTGTAGTGGCCTGCCCACTTGAATCCTATAAGAACAGCAAGGAAATGCGGGGAGTTGTGTCGCCTTTGAGAGTTACACTGATATTAACAGTACCGCACCTTCACTTGAAGAGAGCTGGTATCCGAAGCCTTTCTAGCCGTACCGGCAAACTAGCACATATATTCCAGCAAGTTCCACTTTGCTGATTTTACTCTGATGCTTAAGGTTTTCCCGTTATATCTACACTATGATCTGTGTAGCTGCTTTGTGTCGCACTAGCAGCAGTCCACTCTTGAAGCTAAACACTGCAATGACTCACAAAATTGGCACCAAGGCATTGGGTGCCATTCTGGATGCAATGAAACTCATACGCTCCCCACCTGTTGACTCTTGTTCAGAATATGATCCTAATGACTCTTTTTCAAAATTGCCACATATAGAGAGACAACATGGAATTGCATTTCTTTGGGCGCTGTGATTCATCATGAGTGGGCAACCAACATTGTATGCAATGAAGCGGAACCTCAAGAATATGCTTCCTCTTCTGTTCTTTAACATGTTCCTCTTTGTTTATTCTGTATTTAGTACGTACAGTATGTTCCTTGTCAGGAAGGGGCGCAGGGACATCTGCAGTCAACAGCTGATAGAGCTGGCCTGTACGTGATCGATAGGCTTTCAATTACTAGCGGCAATACAACACCGTATTTTCAAGCCAGTTCCACTTTCCCGATTTATATATCGTGGTTATGGTGTACCCCTGTTATGTACACTATGATCTGCCTAGTTGCTGTGTGCTCTTGTTATCATGGTTTGGCAATAAACTCTCTATACAGTATATTATGAACCTGTCATCTGCCAGCTATCCTTACTTCTGGAGCCTATTTTTTGTGTACTTGTGCCAGATTATATAAATGCACGCACCATATTACAGCACACATGAGCTCTCTCATCAGAATCCAGTGATAGCACACAAGTGTTTACAGGGGCGCCCCTATATTAGAATATCATCTGCATTACAAAGATAATCTCACAACTATTTATGTTTTCATGGTTCTCAGATATTATACGCAATTACAGTGAATATCAGAATCCGCGCATCAGAAGAATATTGTGGAACACTGCAATGACTTACAAAATTGGCACCAAGGCATTGAGTGCCATTCTGGAAGCAATGAAACTCATACGCTCCCCACCTGTTGATTCTTGTTCAGAATATCATCCTAATGACTATTCTAACCTCGAGGAGTCAAAGGCAGATGGCCTGTCCTGTTCACCCATCAAGGTGCCTGTTCTAATTTGGCAAGGTTTTATTGATTGCGCGTATCTTGCATATGTTGTCTTGCATTTCTTCTACTTTGTTGCACCGCCATCTGCTTAGTTTACTCATCATATAACTCGAGATGCCATGCCCATCCATTATCAATACATATTCCATCTGTCATCATACCATGTTTTTCCACTCAAATGTTGTTCTTGTGCATCAGACATCAAAAAGGAAGAGGGTGATTGCCGAACCCGAAGGAGCACCAGCAAAGTCCTTGGAAAACGTGGTGGTGCCGGAGAAATCAGACAGCGCCCCACTTATATTGGTTGTACAACCAGTGACACAAAACGTAGGACCGACTCCAGCAGACTGTACACATACTTCACTGGCCACACCACTAGCCCCACCACACAGGACCTGCACTCCAGCAAAAGGTATACCGATTTCATTTGCCATAGCACCAGCAGTACCACAGAAAAATCCCACTCCAGCAAAAAGTACAGCAAGTCCACCGGCCGAAGACCTATCCCAACTGCAGAGACGGCCAATTCCTGCAGATTGGAACCCCATTCCATTTATTCCCAGTTTAAAAGACAATGCTTTCAATGTTGTTAGGGACTACGTGCATATATTCCCATCATGGGAAGATTATAGTGAAGACAAACACCATTTTCACATCTTCCTGTCCAACTTACGTGTAAGTGCTATTATTCATGGTTATTATTTTCCTGTTTTCTGCTGATCGAACACATCAATGATTTACATTACATTGTTGTAACTAGGCGAGGGTCAATCTGGATAGTCATGACGAGCAAAGCTTGCTTGTGCTTTTCAAGGAAGCATTGCAGCAGTATCGGTGTTACCTGAGGAAATCACACTTTGATGGCAAGTCTATAAACGAATTTCTGGTGAAGTCTCCTGTGCTAAATTTAGAAGACATTGAATGGAAAAACCTTGTTATGCACTGGTCTCGTTCCCAGGATGAGGTACTGTCTATGAAATCACATGACAATTTGAACTTCTACTTTTCCGCATGTGCTTTACGGATCTTTTTTGCAGGAAATCTGCTCGAAGAAGAATTCCGGTTTGAAAAGAACGACAGGATATCGCAAATATGCTGCCCGCTGCTTTGCTCTTGTTAGTACCTGTTGTCCTGTATCACTGTACTTGCATACATACCTGGTTCATTATGTGACAGCAGTATGCATGATAGCTTGCTTATCAATTGTTCGCTCCAAATTATCTGATCTGTATGAATGGTTACATTAGTGTAGAATATATCCAATGCCAATGAATTTTTTTAGCTCTGCATTGTTCTTGTAAGTACATGCTGTCCTTTATCAGTGTACTTATATTGACAGGTAGTTGTTCATGTACCATCACTCTACAGCTTATTTTCCTTTGCCCTCCATTTTCTACACATCAGATCTATATTTACTCTTACCATAAGGTTGGTACTGAAGAAGTTTAGCTGTGCATTGCTCTTGGCTTGTGCCTTTTGCCTGTATCGCTGCACATACATTTATAGCTACTTGGTTATGTAGCATCACTCTTCATCTTATCTTAAATATTCTCCATTTTTTCGTATATTATCACATCTATGTATACTCTTAACAAAATGTAGAGTAAAGGCAATGCTTACGAAGAAGATTCTATGGAAAACTTCTTGAATTGCCCCCCCCCCATCAGCATGGACAAGGGCTTTATAGAGCCTGTCTTCACCAGTAGTGTAAGTTTGTCCTTCTCAAGCCTTCAAACTTTGTTGTGTATATTTGGTTAGGCATGAATGCAACAGCTGTTTATTTTTGGTGTTTGCATCAAATTGCATGTTTAAAGTTTATTATGTGCTCCCTCCGTTCCTAAATATAAGTCTTTCTAGAGATTTCAATATGCACTACATACGGAACAAAACGAGTGAATCTACACTCTAAACTATGTCTATATACATCTGTATGTAGTTCATATTGAAATCTCTAAAAGACTTATATTTAGGAACGGAGGGAGTAGTTCATAAACAAAAGTTTGTCCGTCTCAATTTAAGTTTTCAGTTGTACAACCAAGTTCCTTCTTCATACCATGTAAATTAAACTATACAGAGCAAGTGATCTTCTTTTGCACTGCATGTATGCTTCTGTTCTTCATCCGTAATCCAGTGGTGTGGTGAACCTACCCACTACAGCACAATGTCATATTCTGCAATGTCTTAACTATGAACAATGTCATATCATTCTACTATTATTTAAACCGTCTCTTTATTTGCCAATCTGAAATGGGATAAATTGACAGCACACTAACCATTGATACTTATGAGTTCTTGATCTGTAATCCAGTGGTGTCGTGAAGCTGCCAACTCCTTCACAATGTCATTTCCTGCCATGTCTTGACCTGAACAATACCATATTGTGTTAATGCATTTTAAACTGTGTCACATTATTCGTCAGTAAGAAATGTGATGAATTGTCAGCACTGATACTTTTATGTGCAAAACCTGTCATCTGTCTGCTTGTTTATCTTTCAGAGTGAGGAAGATATAAGTGTTGAACAAGCGCAGTCTCATCATCTTGCTCAGGTGCTTGCGCTGCAGCTCGCCAGCAGGGCTAACCTTTCTTGAACTCTATTGAAGTGCTGTCGGTTTTGTATATTATTTTGTCGGCGTGTTTATTTGCACTGGTGGCGATCTTTGATGCCCAGTGTATGTAATCTGCTGTCTGCTTGTGCTTTATTATCATAGTGGCGAACTTTGATGCCCAGTGGATGTAATATGCCGTAATTTCTTTATTGTATAGTCTAGGTTTTTTCTTATTCACGATGCTGCAGTTATTTTACTGTATATATATCCTGTCTTCGCAGTAAAGCGGCCAAACCGTAAAATTACGGTACATAATCGGGCCGTCATGCAATCACGATGTATGATCCGCATCATGGGCCCCGTCAAACTGGCCCACTAGTAGATTCGGGCCTTTAATAGGCCGAGTAACCCCCGGCCCTCTTTTCGCAAGAAAACTCAATGGGCTTTTAGGAGGCTGAGAAGTAGGTTGGGCCTGAAACGTGCCGAACAGCTCACGGGCCGGCAGCAGCCCGAATTGGACCCCAGCCCATGATTGTGCGAATCAAATCACGGGCTTTTAACAGGCCAAAATTGGCTCGGTCCTTGTTTGGCCCAATCAGATATCGGCTGCGAGCAGGCCGGATGCAAACCGGGCCGTAGTTAGGCCCAACTATATGACGGGCTTTTAACAGGCCGAAATTAATATAGGGCCGAAATGTTAAACGGGCCCTTAACAGGCCGAAACTAATATCAGGCCGATTTACTAAATGGGCCTTTAGCAAGTGGGCCCAAAAGCATAGCGTCCAGTTAACGGGCCGAATCTGATATGGGCCATAATTGAGGCCGAAGCCTCTTAAAGGGCCGGACCTGATCTGGGCCGTGATTTGGCCCAGAACGTGGGAGGCTTTTAATGGGCGGATCTCATATGGGCCATTATTAGGCCCGGAACGTGGCAGGCCATTAATGGACCGGATCAAATATGGGCCGGCATTTGGCCCAAAACATGGCAGCCAGTTAATGGGCCGGCCTACTAGGGTCCTCAAAATCTTGTGGGCCTACAGCTGGGCCGGCCCATTAGTGTCGGTGAAATCTCGTGGGCCTTTAACTGGGCTGGCCCATTATGATCCGCAAGAATTTTGTGGGCCTTTACCTTGGGCCGGCCCATTATGGCACACAAAAAACTTGTGGGCCTTTACCTCGGCCGGCCCATTATGGGCCGCAAAATCTTGTGGGCCTTTAGCTGGGCCAGCCCATTATGGTCCGCAAAATCTCATGGGCGTTTAGCTGGGCCGACCCATTATGGTCCGCAAAATCTTGTGGGCCCTTAGTTGGGCCGGCCCATTTAAACTCGATGGGCCGTGCCACGTGTTGACGTATCATAGGCGCCTTCTGCCCAATGAGTGGATGACATCTGTCCCAACGATGAGCTGACACGTGTTTCCTCCAGCCAATGATGATTTTACACGTGGAAAATCCCCATTGGTCGGGGCTGTTAACGGGTTATCAGATCCAAAACCCAACCCGATAGCTTAACACATTCCGTTACGCTGGATGCCACGTGTCGGTCGCCCTTGACGAAAGCACTTCTGTGACACGCGATTTATCGTCATGGAAGTGGACACTTTCGTGATGATAATTTTGGTAATGTCATGGAACACTTCTACGACAACACAGGTATGACTATCTTGATTCTGTCATAAATTTGTTATGGATGTACATGCGTGATAGAAAACGCGACCTACTGTGACAAACAAGTATCATCACGGAAGTGTATTTTTTTTTGTGCATCGGGTCCATAGTTATTAGCTAGATGGCTTCTTCTCTCTCTTTGAATCTCAATACAAAGTTCTCCTCAATCTTCTTGGAGATCTATTCGATGTAACTCTTTTTGCGGTGTGTTTGTCGAGATCCGATGAATCGTGGGTTTATGATCAAGTTTATCGATGAGAAATATTTGAATCTCCTCTGAATTCTTTTATGTGTGATTAAGTTATCTTTGGAAGTCTCTTCGAATTATCAGTTTGGTTTGGCCTACTAGATTGATCTTTCTTGTAATAGGAGAAGTGCTTAGCTTTGGGTTCAATCTTGCGGTGTCCTTTCCCAGTGACAGCAGGGGTAGCAAGGCATGTATTGTATTGTTTCCATCGAGGATAAAAAGATGGGATTTATATCATATTGCATGAGTTTATCCCTCTACATCATGTCATCTTTCTTAATGTGTTACTCTATTCTTTATGAACTTAATACTCTAGATCCAGGCAGGAGTCGGTCGATGTGTGGAGTAATAGTAGTAGATGTAGGCAGGAGTCGGTCTACTTGTCACGGATGTGATGCCTATATACATGATCATGCCTAGATAATCTCATAACTATGCGCTTTTCTATCAATTGCTCGACAGTAATTTGTTCACCCACCGTAATACTTATGCTATCTTGAGAGAAGCCACTAGTGAAACCTATGCCCCCCGGGTCTATCTTTTATCATATAAGTTTACTATCTACTTTTATTTGCATATTTTATTTTCCAATCTATATCATAAAAATACCAAAAATATTTATCTTATCATATTATCTCTATCAGATCTCACTTTCGCAAGTGGCCGTGAAGGGATTGACAACCCCTTTATTGCGTTGGTTGCGAGGTTCTTATTTGTTTGTATAGGTGCGTGGAACTTTTGTGGAGCCTCCTACTGGATTGATACCTTGGTTCTCAAAAACCGAGGGAAATACTTATGCTACTTTGCTGCATCACCCTTTCCTCTTCAAGGAAAACCAACGCAAGCTCAAGACATAGCAAGTATTCAACCCAAATTTATTGATTCGACACAAGGGGAGCCAAAGAATATTCTCAAGTATTAGCAGTTGAGTTGTCAATCTAACTACACTTGGATAACTTAGTATCTGTAGCAAAGTATTTAGTAGCAAAGTAGTATGGAAGTAACGGTAACAGTAGCAAAAGTAACGGTAGCAGTTTTGTAGTACTTGTAACAACAACAATGGTAAAGTAAATAAGCAAAGAACAATATGTGAAAAGCTCACAGGCATTGGATCAGTGAGGGTTAATTATGTCGGATGCGATTCCTCATGTAATAGTTATAACCTAGGGTGACACAGAACTAGCTCCAGTTCATCAATGTAATGTAGGCATGTATTCCGAATATAGTCATATGTGCTTATGGAAAAGAACTTGCATGACATCTTTTGTCCTACCCTCCCGTGGCAGTGGGGTCCTAATGTAAACTAAGGGATATTAAGGCCTCCTTTTAATAGAGTACCGGACCAAAGCATTAACACTTAGTGAATACATGAACTCCTCAAACTACGGTCATCACCGAGAAGTATACCGATTATTGTCACTTCGGGGTTGTCGGATCATAACACATAATAGGTGAATATAGACTTGCAAGATAGGATCAAGAACTCACATATATTCATGAAAACACAATAGGTTCAGATCTGAAATCATGGCACTCGGGCCATAGTGACAAGCATTAAGCATAGCAAAGTCATAGCAACATCAATATCAGAACATAGTGGATACTAGGGATCAAACCCTAACAAAACTAACTTGATTACATGGTAAATCTCATCCAACCCATCACCGTCCAGCAAGCCTATGATGGAATTACTCATGCACGGTGGTGAGCATCATGAAATTGGTGATGGAGGATGGTTGATGATGACGGCGGCGATGAATCCCCCTCTCTGGAGCCCCGAACGGACTAGAGATAAGCCCTCCCGAGAGAGATTAGGGCTTGGCGGCGGCCCCGTATCATAAAAGGCGATGAAACTTTCTCTCTGATTTTTTCTCCGCGAAAGCAAATATATGGAGTTGGAGTTGAGGTCGGTGGACGTCCAGGGGGGCCACGAGGGAGGGGGCATGCCCCCACCCTCATGGACAGGGTGTGGTCCCCCTGACGTTGATTCTTTCGCAAGTATTTTTTATTAATTCTAAAAAGTTGCTCCATGGATTTTCAGGTCATTTCGAGAACTTTTATTTCTGCACAAAAATAACACCATGGCAGATCTGCTGAAAACAGCGTCAGTCCGGGTTAGTTCCATTCAAATCATGCAAGTTAGAGTCCAAAACAAGGGCAAAAGTGTTTGGAAAAGTATATACAATGGAGACGTATCAACTCCCTAAGCTTAAACCTTTGCTTGTCCTCAAGCAATTCAGTTGACAAACTGAAAGTGATAAAGAAAAACTTTTACAAACTTTGTTTGCTCTTGTTGTTGCAAATATGTAAAGCCAGCATTCAAGTTTTCAGCAAAGATTATGAACTAACCATATTCACAATAACACTTAGGTCTCATGTTTACTCATATCAATGGCATAATCAACTAGCAAGCAATAATAATAAATCTCGGATGACAACACTTTTTCAAAACAATCATAATATGATATAACAAGATGGTATCTCGCTAGCCCTTTCTGAGACCGCAAAACATAAATGCAGAGCACCTTTAAAGATCAAGGACTGACTAAACATTGTAACTCATGGTAAAAGAGATCCAGTCATAGTCATACCCAATATAAACTAATAGTAATGCATGCAAATGACAACGGTGCTCTCCAGCGGGTGCTTTTTAATAAGAGGGTGATGACTCAACATAAAATTAAATAGATAGGCCCTTCATAGAGGGAAGCAGGGATTTGTACAGGTGCCAGAGCTCGATTTTGAAATAGAGATGAATAACATTTTGAGCGGTCTACTTTCACTGTCAACATAACAACTATGAGATCTCGATATCTTCCATGCTACACACATTATAGGAGGTTCCCAAACAGAATGGTAAACTTTATACTCCCCCACCACCAACAAGCATCAATCCATGGCTTGCCCAAAACAACGGGTGCCTCCAACTAGCAACAATCCTGGCGGAGTTTTGTTTGCAATTATTTTGATTTTATTTGAGCATGGGACTGGGCATCCCGATGAGCAGCCATTTTCTCGTGAGAATAACCCGCCTAACATGGAAGATACATACAACCCTAGTTGATACATGAGCTGTTCGAGCATACAAAACAGAATTTCATTTGAAGGTTTAGAGTTTGGCACATACAAATTTACTTGGAACGGCAGGTAGATACCGCATATAGGAAGGTATGGTGGACTCATATGGAAGAACTTTGGGGTTTATGGAGTTTGGATGCACAAGCAGTATTCCCGCTTAGTACAAGTGAAGGCTAGCAAGAGACTGGGAAGCGACCAATTGAGAGAGCGACAACAGTCATGAACATCCATTAAAATTAATCAACATCGAGTGCAAGAATGAGTAGGATATAATCCACCATGAACATAAATATCATGAAGGCTATGTTGATTTTGTTTCAACTACATGTGTGAACATGTGCCAAGTCAAGTCACTCGAATCATTCAAAGGAGGATACCACCCTATCACACCACATCACAACCATTTTAATATCATGTTGGCACGCAAGGTAAACCATTATAAGCTCCTAGCTAATTAAGCATGGCATAAGCAACTATAATATCTAATTGTCATTGCAAACATGTTTATTCATAATAGGCTGAATCAGGAACGATGAACTAATCATATTTAAAAAACAAGAGAGGTCGAGTTCATACCAGCTTCTCTCATCTCAGCTAGTCCATCATATATCGTCATTATTTCCTTTCACTTGCACGACCAAACGGTGTGGATAATAATAATAATGCATGTGCATTGGACTAAACTGGAATCTGCAAGCATTCAATTTAAGGGAGAAGACAAGGTAATATGGGCTCTTGGTTAAATCAACAATAATGCATATAAGAGCCACTCATCATTTTCATTATGGTCTTCTCCTCTTGCCCCCAAAGAAAAGAAAAGAAATAAAACTATTTACACGGGAAAGCTCCCAACAAGCAAAAGAAGAACAAAAATATTTTTGGGGTTTCTTTGAATTACTACTACAAGCGCGGAAATTAAACTAACTATTTTTTTGTTTTTTCTTAAGGTTTATCAAACACACAAGAAAAAAGCTAGAAAAAGAAAATAAACTAGCATGGATAGTACAAAGAAAAAGTATGAGCACCGACGACTAGAATGAGTGTGTGAACATGAATGTAATGTCGATGAGAAATACCTACTCCCCCAAGCTTAGGCTTTTGGCCTAAGTTGGTCTATGGCCATGGGTAGCCTGGCTGATATCCGAAGTTGTAACTGGGGTCGTACTGAGATGCAGCAGCCATTGCCTCCTGAGCAGTAGCATGGCGGCGAGTTGCCTCCGTCCTCCTCTCGTACCCGTTTGCCTCCTCCCTGGTTATAATATATATTCCTTTTGCCTGAAAGTCAAAGAGGGCAGGAGCAGGGAGAGTAATATGGACAATGCGATGTCTATCAAAGATTAGTCGATACTGGAGGAATTGTTCATTCCTCTCAAGAAAATGATGATTAACCATGGCATTATAATCTAAATAAGCGGGAGGCAACTCCCTATCATTTTCATGTACAGGTATACCAAGATAATTAGCCACATGGGTCGCATAAATCCCTCCAAACAAGTCTCCAACTAAACCATTATTATGCAACCTACATGCAACAATTGCCCCCAAGTTGTATTGTTTATCATCTAATACAACACTCTTGAGAACACAAAGATCTTCCCTTGGTGGTTCGTCGTCTTGCTCAAGTATTGCAAGCCTGAGTCCTTTCTTCCTTGAAGAACCACCTTGGTACATTTTCCTGGACATATTTCTTCCTCTGAAAAATTTCTGAAATTTTTAGTAACTCAAAATAAAAGTGATTCAAACTCAACAAAATTGATAGCAACTACTCCCACAAGTGCCTAGAGACTATATCATGCATTAGAATTACTTGGGACCATATAAATTTGACATGCAAGCTCAAGAACAGGGTCATCTAGGCAGAAAAAATTTACAATGAATAAAGCACTAGAACAAAAACTAATTGGACAATTGGAGGAGTCACATACCAAAGAACAATCTCCCAAAGCAGCTTTGTGAATGGAGCTTTGAGCAAGGAGATCAAAAATGGCAGCAAAGTGAGCTAGAACTCGTGCTTGAGCTGGATTGTGATTTTTTTGGGAGGAAGAAGAAGTGTGTGGGTGCAGGAATAAGTGGAGGCTGGCCACCGTGGGCCCACGAGGTAGGGGGCGCGCCCTGGACCCTCGTGGCCAGGTGCCAGCTCCCCCTGCTGTGTTCTCAGTGCCAGATATTCTCAAATATTTCAGAAAAAATCATACTAAATTTGCAGGGCATTTGGAGAACTTTCATTTTCGGGGTATTTTTTATTGCATGGATAATTCAGAAAACAGACAGAAAATACTATTTTTACTTTATTTAATATAAATAACAGAAGGTAAAAGGAGGGCACAGAAGGTTGTGCCTTCTAATTTCATCCATCTCATGCTCATCAAAAGGAATCCACTAACAAGGTTGATCAAGTCTTCTTAACAAACTCATTTTGAATAACATGGAACCGGAGAAATTTCGAATAACACTAGGTTACCTCAATGGGGATATGTACATCCCCAATAATAAGAATATCATATTTCTTCTTGACAGTAGGAAGAGGAAATTCAAAATCTCTAATAATGATAGTTGGAATTTTCCCAATAGAATTGATACTGTGAACTTGAGGTTGTTTCCTCAGAAAGTGTACCGTATACTCATTACCATTAACATGAAAAGTGACATTACCTTTGTTGCAATCAATAGCAGCCCTTGCAGTATTCAAAAAGGGTCAACCAAGGATAATCGACATACTATCGTCCTCGGGAATGTCAACAATAATAAAGTCTGTTAAGATAGTAACGTTTGCAACCACAACAGGCACATCCTCACAAATATCGACATGTATAGCAGTTGATTTATCAGCCATTTGCAAAGATTTTTCAGTAGGTGTCAACTTATTCAATTCAAGTCTACGATATAAAGAGAGAGGCATAACACTAACACCGGCTCCAAGATCACATAAAACAGTTTTAACATAACTTCTTTTAATGGAGCATGGTATAGTTGGTACTCCTGGATCTCCAAGTTTCTTTGGTATTCCACCCTTAAAAGTATAATTAGCAAGCATGGTGGAAATTTCAGCTTCCGGTATCTTTCTTTTATTTGTAATCATATCTTTCATGTATTTCGCATAAGGATCCACTTTAAGCATATCAGTCAAACGCATACGCAAAAAGATAGGTATAATCATTTCAGCAAAGCGTTCAAAATCCTCATCATCCTTTTTCTTGGATGGCTTAGGAGGGAAAGGCATGGGTTTCTGAATCCATGGCTCTCTTTCTTTACCGTGCTTCCTAGCAACAAAGTCTCTCTTATCATAACGTTGATTCTTTGATTGTGGGTTATCAAGATCAATAACAGGTTCAGCCTCTACATCATTATTATTGCTAGGTTGAGCATCAACATGAACATTATCATTTACATTATCACTAGGTTCATGTTCATCAATAGATTGTGTTTCAGCATCAGACATAGAAATATCATTGGGATTCTCAGGTGTGCCTACAACAGGTTCACTAGAAGCATGCAAAGTCCTATCATTTTTCTTTTTCTTCTTTTTAGAGGGACTAGGTGCGTCTACATTATTTCTCTGAGAATCTTGCTCAACTCTTAGGGTGGCCTTCAGGATACAAAGGTTCCTCAGTCATTTTACCCATTCTAGTAGCCACTCTAACAGCAAAGTCATGTTTATTACTTAATTCATTGAGCAAATCACTTTGAGCTTTAAGTACTTGTTCTACTTGAGTGGTGACCATAGAAGCATATTTACTAATGAGTTTAAGTTCACCTTTAACTCTAGCCATATAATCACTCAAGTGTCCAATCATGTAAGCATTACTCTTTAATTGTCTACCAACATAAGCATTGAAATTTTATTGTCTAGCCATAAAGTCATCAAATTTATCCAAACATTGGATAGCAAACTTAGTAGACGGGATTTCAACTTTATCATATCTATAGAGATAATTTACCTTTACTACCTGTGTCTGGTTATCAAGACCATGTGTCTCTTTAATAGGTGGTATATTAAGACCATGTATTTCTTCAACATGAGGTAAATTCTTAACATCTTCATCTTTAATACCTTTTTCTTTCATAGATTTCTTTGCCTCTTGCATATCTTCAGGACTGAGAAATAGAACACCCCTCTTCTTCGGAGTTGGTTTAGGAGTAGGCTTAGGAATTGGCTCAGGATTGGCTCAGGAAGAGTCCAATTATTTTCATTAGTCAACATATTATTCAATAGTAATTCCGCTTGACCGACTGTTCTTTCCCTGAAAACACAACCAACACTACAATCCAAGTGGTACTTGGAAGCATCGGTTAGTCCATTATAAAAGATATCAAGTATTTCATTTTTCTTTAGAGGACGATCAGGCAAAGCATTAAGTAACTGGAGAAGCCTCCCCAAGCTTGTGGGAGACTCTCTTCTTCAATTTGCACAAAATTATATATTTCCCTTAAGGCAACTTGTTTCTTATGAGCAGGGAAATATTTAGCAGAGAAGTAATAAATCATATCCTGGGGACTACGCACACAACCAGGAGAAAGAGAGTTAAACCAAGTTTTAGCATCACCCTTTAATGAGAATGGAAATATCTTAAGGATATAGTAGTAGCGAGATTTCTCATCATTAGTGAACAGGGTGGCTATATCATTGAATTCAGTAAGATGTGCCACAACAGTTTTAGATTCATAGCCATAAAAAGGATCAGATTCAACCAAAGTAATTATCTCAGGATCGACAGAGAATTCATAATCCTTATCAGTAACAAAGATAGGTGAAGTAGCAAAAGCAGGGTCATATTTCATTCTAGCATTCAGAGTTTTCTGTTTTAGCTTAGCTAATAACTTCTTAAGAACAGATCTATCATTGCAAGCAAGAAAATCTCTAGTAGTTTCTTCATCCATAACATAACCTTCTGGAATAACAGGCAATTCATATTTAGGGGGAGAACCTTCATCATCACTATCTTCAATAATATCAGTTTCAAGAATTTCATTCTCTCTAACCCTAGCAAGTTGTTCATTAAGATATTCACCTAATGGCACAGTAGTATCAAGCACAGAAGTAGTTTCATCATATGCATCATGCATAATAGAAGTGGCATCATCAATAACATGCGACATATCAGAATTAATAATAGAAGCAGGTTTAGGTGTCGCAAGCTTACTCATAACAGAAGGAGAATCTAGTGCAGAGCTAGATGGCAGTTCCTTACCTCCCCTCGTAGTTGAGGGATAAATCTTAGTTCTTTGGTCTTTCAAGTTCCTCATAGTGATCAGCAGATATAAATCCCAAGTGAATCAAAGAATAGAGCTATGCTCCCCGGCAAGGGCGCCAGAAAATAGTCTTGATAACCCACAAGTATAGGTGATCACAACAATTTGCGAGGGTAGAGTATTCAACCCAAATTTATTGATAAACACAAGGGGAGCCAAAGAATATTCTCAAGTATTAGCAGTTGAGTTGTCAATTCAACCACACCTGGATAACTTAGTATCTACAGCAAAGTATTTAGTAGCAAAGTAGTATGGAAGTAATGGTAATAGTAGCAAAAGTAACGGTAGCAGTTTTGTAGTAATTGTAACAACAGCAGCCGTAAAGTAACTAAGCAAACAACAATTTGTGAAAAAGCTCATAGGCATTGGATCAGTGATGGATGATTATGTCAGATGTGATTCCTCATGTAATAGTTATAACCTAGGGTGACACAGAACTAGCTCCAGTTCATCAATGTAATGTAGGCATGTATTCCGTATATAGTCATATGTGCTTATGGAAAAGAACTTGCATGACATCTTTTGTCCTACCCTCCCGTGGCAGCGGGGTCCTAATGGAAACTAAGGGATATTAAGGCCTCCTTTTAAAAGAGTACCAGACCAAAGCATTAACACTTAGTGAATACATGAACTCCTGAAACTACGGTCATCACCGAGAAGTATCCCAATTATTGTGCGGGGGCTGCCAGAGCCAGGTGCGGGGGCGGCGTTGGCGTTAGATCCAAGTGAGGGGGTTCTGTAGGGCCGGATCCAGGAGGGGGCAGCTCCAGCGCGGCTGTGTAGGTCGGTCGGCGGGAGGAGGCGCGTGGGGCGGCAAGATCCAGGGAGGATGGCGGCGCTCGAGGGAGCGGATCAAGGGAGATCAGGGTGGAGATCGGGGCAGCGGGTGGGGTGGGGTTGTTTTTTTTATCTGTAATCGCTCAAGTGGGGTTTTCGAGAGTTCGGGAACCCCTCCTGGCTTCTATATAGGGCTGGATATGATCCAAATAGTTATTCTAATCCCAAGATTAGAATATACATATAATTGTGTCGCAACTACACTTGGGTGTTAGCAATATCATTTGTGTGCCGCTTTGCGAGTTTTCATTCAAAAGGGATTTTTTTTCAAACATTTTGGCCGTAGGGTGCGGCCAGAGGCGTAGGCCTTGTTGGTATTTTAATTACAAGAAATGCATATAGAGTCCGGAAATCACGAAAATTGGTGTCACCGTGGCGTGCTCTCACACCCCCATAGAAAAAGTTTGGTAAAGTTTGGCACAAGTTTTGATGCTCGCACCTTCAAAACCGGAGCATCTCACAATAAGGATCATAGTTTCGAAAAGGAGACGTGGCACTTAAGACTCCAATCATCGGTGACTTCATCGTGCTGCCTCAAAAAACAATTCACGGTAACAATCACCGATATACCCTAGGTTTGATTTTCTGGCCCATTTCAGGTCTCGTCTGCTATATTTAAGCCACATTTTGCATTTACCTTGCATTTAGTGCATATAAAATAAAAACCCTACTACAACTACATGTGGGTGTTAGCAACGAAGGTGTACACATCATTTATGTGTCACTTTGCGAGTTTTCATCCATTGTCTGAGAAGCGGGGAGAAGTTTCAAACATTTTTTGCTGTGAGGTGTGGCCACCAGCGTTGGCCTAGTTGGTATTTTAATTACATGGAATTCAGTGTTGGGGAACATAGTAATTCAAAAAATTCCTACGATCACGCAAGATCTATCTAGGAGAAGCATAGCAACGAGACATGAGAGTGTGTCCATGTACCCTCGTAGACTGAAAGCGGAAGCGTTTAGTAACGCGGTTGATGTAGTCGAACGTCTTCACAATCCAACCGATCCAAGTACCAAACGTAAGACACCTCCGTGTTCAGCACATGTTCAACACGATGACGTCCCTCAAGCTCTTGATCTAGTTGAGGACGAGGTAGCGTTCCGTTAGCACGACGGCATGGCGACGATGATGATGAAGTAACTGGTGCAGGGCTTCGCCTAAGCACTACAACGATATGACCGAGGTGTTAAATTGTTGAGGGGGCCCACCACACACAGCTAAGAGATTGTCTGTTGTGCTTTGGGGTGCCCCTCTGCCCCCGTATATAAAGGAGGGAGGGAGGAGGCCGGTGGCCAGGAGGGGCGTTGTAACATCCCAAATTTTCAATTTGGAATGTTATACATTAGATCATCATTGTGTATCATATTTTATTGCATTTTGGCTTGATCCTAGAAATTCTACGCAACTCAAGGACCCACGGAGAGAGTTGGGGACTTCGTTATTTTCATATTTGAGTTTTCTCAAATTTTGAAAAGAGGATCATTTGATTTTAATTATTTTCTCTCCGAATATTTCATATATGAAAATAAAAGAGAGGGGATAAAAATGACTTCCCCACAATAAAGAAATATTGGAGGTTAAATATTAAAACCAAATAAGAATTTTATTTGGAGTTTTATCGCTATTTTATTTGAATTAGGAAAAATATGCGTTTTTCAAAATTGCATTAGAGGCCTAAATAAATGTTCACTTTGTCTGCTATATTTTTAGAGGACGGAGAAAATTTATTTTAGGATTTTTGGAGTCCGTTTAGTATTTCTTTTAATCATTTTTCTGCGAGTCAGAATTATTTTAAAAAAAGAAACCGACTTAACGGGCTGTGGGCGACCTGGACTCCCGCTGCCCGGGGCTTTATAAGCCGCCGCCCCGACACTGCAGTGCACCAGCCCACCCGCCGCCAAAACCCTAACCCTAACCCGCGCCGCTGCCGTCGTCGTCGTCGCCGCCACGGTGCGGCGACCCCACGCCGCCGCCGCGTCGTTCCGCCGCCACCACCGGACGCCGACCCCGCCGCCCGTCGCTGCCGACCCTGCCGACCTTGTCGCCGACCCTGCTGGATGCAGCCATTGCCCGCCGGAGCCGCCGTCGTCCGATCCCGAGGTAGCTGCCGCCACCGCCGGTTTTCGCCAGAAAAACCGTTCGGTTTTTTCTAGAACCCGCGGTAATTTTTTTGATCGTTTTTTTTTCGGTTTAGTTATTTAGCGAACACCCGTTCGTACGTTCATTTTAACGAACGGTTTTCACTCGTTAGCCGCAGTCAGCGAACATTCGTTCGTTAGCCTGTTCGTCAGTTTTCTTTTTCCAGGGATTTTCCACGATTATTTTTGATCATGATTTCTGCCCTGTTTTTCGTTTTAGTTTATCTTTTCGCTCGTTTATCGGAATCAGGCAATTCAAGCACCTAGATCTTCGTCTCGAAGCCCTCTTTCTGTTTAATCAACTTGAACAAGATTTTGGTACTGTAAAATTTGACTTAAGTCCAGATTAGTAAACGAATCTTGTTTCTTTTGCAGTTTGAGTTTCGTTGCTTCGTTTGATTTGATTCTTTTTGCAAACCGGGGTTCTTAAGTTGAACTTTCTGGTTAGATCTGTTATTGGAGTTTTACCCGTGCTTCTGGTTGAGGGCTTATTGTATGCTTGTTTGTTTTTGATAGAGTACCCGGAGTGTGAAGCGTGCTACTATGAGTCTCTAGGTTTCACGGATCATCAGCAAGGCAAGTAACACTTTGATCATACTTCTTTACTACCCAGTTTTTATTGCATTAGATCAATCCTCAAACAATTGCATGGTTAGGATCTGATTAATATGTGGGGTTTGGGTAGTAGATGATGAGGTAGAACCTATTGTCCTGTTTATTATCAAACCTTTGGGAGTTACTTCTACATTGCCTATATTGCTATGCTATGCTTGTAGACGTGGTTTCGCTCGAGTGATTCATGACAGATGTGAGAGTTATTATTAATGGTTAACTTAAGGTGGCTACTTTAATACACATCTGGGTGGATTGCTTGAGGCACCCTAGAGTACCCAGTGGTTGTCAGGGCACCTGGAGAATCTAGTGTTTTCCAAGGATATCCCGGAGTACCCGTGTGATCATCCTACGGTCCGCCACCCAGGCTCAGAGGGATCATAAGATTATTCATGCTAGAAACTTCCGTGTGCGGCCACAAGCTATTATGTGCTCTATCATAGTTGAGTACGTTGCAAGAGCTCTTTCAGTGGTGGGCTAGAAGATGTAGGGGAAAGTAGGTGTAACTGTCCACCAAGAGTAAAGAGTTATTGTTTCAGAAATACTGTGTCTCAATTATCCGACCATGGATGTATTCGAGTCTTGTAGGGAAAAGTGCGCAAACCTCTGCAGAGTGTACAAACTAATCATGGTTAGCCATGTCCCCGGTTATGGACATCTTGAGTATCTAGTTCATGGATTATCATGTTGATCTCATCACTCTTAATATAATTTGATTGGGTTAATGATGATGCTTAATTGGGATTGAGTTGGAGGAACCTTCTCAATGTTTAACAACCACCATGATAGTTAAATAAAATTTATTCCTTTGTTGTAGGGAAAAATTGGCTTTATGCAAAACTATAACCGTAGAGCTTTACACCAGCCATATATGCATGTAGTGATAGCAATTATTTTGTTCATTATTCTATGTGTTACATTGCCATCATATTCCATGTGCTGACCCATTTTGGGCTGCAACGTTCATGTTGCAGACTTTTCAGATGACGAGTAAGGTGCCATAGGTCGTTGTCTTTCACTCAGTGATGCCGTTGGAGTTGATGGACTCATTTTATCTTCCAAGCCTTCCGCAGTTATCGATTGTAGATGGCCTTAAGCCATATTATTGTAATAATCCCTCCTAGGAGACATCCGATGTAATAAGTGTGTGATTGCTACTCTGTTATAATTCCTCAAGTACTGTGCGTGTCAGCATTACCAATCCAGGGATGACACTGATGCACAGAGATCAGACTGTTTGAGGTCTGGTCGCTACAAGATGGTATCAGAGCACACGCTGACTATAGGACACGACCACAAAGCTAAAGCCCTAGATCACTACTCTCTTCTCATTTCTGACTCCTCTCCCTTTTCTACTCTATAGGATGGCGGATGCAAGGAACAAGTTCCCTCAACCGGATGAAGATACACCTTTTGGACGACACTTGAAGGAAGTTACTAGATACCTGAACATAGGAATACCAAGCTTCATCGGGACCTACATCGCCACTCTACCAGAAGAGGAGCATTGGATGATTCGAGTTCAAGTTCTAGGAACGACGTTCATGCCAATCACTGAGCCCATAGAGTTTTCCTTTGATGCACCAACTTGGAGTCTAGGAAAGAGCGTGGCAGCCCAAATCTCCATGGGACGCATTGGAGAAGTTTACCACAAGTATCTCAAGGATACTATCTACCAGATTTGTGGGCGCCAAGATGAGCAATGGGAGATGATCAACACCAGGAATGATAGGTCTATTGCAGCGTTCATCCAGGAGTTAAACCAGCACATTTGTCGCCAGGAGAACCAGATGTGCGCATGCATGATAGATCTGAAGAAGGCAATGACCAGGATCACGGAGCTAGAGGAAGAACTCAAGTCTACATGCGATGGATATGAGGAGGAAATGACACTATTCGTGGAGAAGAATGACGATTTGACAAGGAAGCTAGGAGTATTCATGGGAGACCCCACGCGAGGAGAAGACGATGATTCCACTTGCCCGGAGAACTACATCATCATCGATGACACTGACTCAGACCCTGATGATAGCGATGTTGACTTTGTTGATGAAGCTGGAGCAGATATCATGGAGTCTTCCACCGATCAATTTTTGTAGTCGACCACTATATCAGTAGTAGTATTCCCACATGTATATAGTATAGCCTGAGCACTTTTGTAACGATAGTAAGACCGATTGTATGACCTTGTTTGAATTGATTGGAGTGATGTGTTTGTGTTTGTCTCATGCGCATATGGGTAGTGTTCTCCCTCTAGATCTCATTCTATTCTGTTTTCTCATCTTTTCCAAACCCATCAGATGCCTCCGAGACGCGACAATGGATTTGCTTTCCCACCGGAGCTCCCTTAGTTGATCCAGCAGCAAAATGCATTGATGCAGATACTAGTATAGAATCAGAACCAGGGGAACAACAACAACAACGACAACAACAACAACAAACCACCACCACCACCAACTGTTGATCACTTAGCCCGTTTTCTAAGGTTGAATCTGCCGGTGTTCTCCAGTAGCACCGAGCCAATAGTTACAGATGATTGGCTCTGCAAGATTGGAAGGGAGTTGACCACTTCAGGATGCGCAGTTGCGGAGAGAGTGTGTTTTGCAGCACATCAGCTTGATGGACCCGCAGCATCATGGTGGGAGAATTTCACAGCCACTTACCTCGTCGACATTGTCACATGGGACCAGTTCCATCAAGCTTTTTGCACCACCCATGTTTCAGCAGGAGCTATGGTCATGAAGAAGCGCGAGTTTCGCAACTTGCACCAAGGAGGACGCACAGTGGGCCAGTATGTGGATGATTTTAGTAAGTTAGCATGTTATGCCCTAGATGACGTTGCTACAGATGCAGCTAAGCAGGAGAAGTTTCTGGAAGGACTGAATGATGAGCTGAGGAGCATGTATTTGATGGTGGCAACCTTCAACAACTACCAGGAGTTGGTAGATAGAGCTCTCATGATTGAAGGAAGCAGCAGCAGATTGATAATCGCAAGAGGAAATATGGATAAGGGAAGTACAATTCAGGAGCTCAGCAGAGGCCCCGTTTTACCCCGAATTCGGGAGGACCCCTTCACCATAACCATGGAGGTCACAATCACAATGGAGGGAGTTCGCATAACCATAGTGGCCCCAAGAATGGGAATGGTAATGGAGGAAGCAACGGCCAGAACCGTTGCAACCCACCAACACCCACCAAGAAGGATCTAAGTCACATTACTTGTGTCAAGTGTGGGAAGAATGGACATTACACCACGGAGTGTTCTGAAGCAAAGAATGGAAATGGCAATGGAAGCTCTGGGAAGAATCCCAACCCTTTCAACAAGGGACAAGTGAACCACATTAACATGGAGGAGGTTGAAGCCCAGCCCGATGTAGTAATAGGTAAGTTTTTGGTTAAGTCATTTACTGCAATCGTTCTTTTTGATACTGGTGCATCGCATTCATACATATCAAGGGGATTTGTGGATAAGTATACGTTGCCCACGAAGGTTCTTAGAACACCTATGTTAGTAATCTCGCCAGGAGAGGAACATATGGCAAACCAAGGATGTTTTCAGATGTCATTGACCATAGGTAGGCATGTTTTCCCCTCAAACCTGATAATTCTGGAGTCGCATGGTTTGGATGTGATTTTGGGTATGGATTGGCTATCGATGCATGCAGGTAACATCGATTGCGCCAGTAAGTCGATTATGCTCACCACCCCAGAAGGAAGAAGGATTAAGTATGTATCTTGGCATGTGCTGAAGAGGACTCAAGTGAATTCCTTATCAGGAGTTGTACAGGAGGAAGTACCAGTGGTGAAGGATTTCCCTGATGTATTTCCAGAAGAGTTGCCAGGCATGCCACCGGATAAAGACATTGAGTTTTTCATTGAGCTTTTGCCAGGCACATGGCCAATATCTAAGAGACCGTATAGGATGCCCGCAAAGGATTTGGAGGAAGTTAAGAAGCAGATTAAGGAGTTACTGGATAAAGGCTATATTCGCCCAAGTTCGTCACCTTGGGGATCACTGGTGCTTCTAGGAGAAGAAGGATGGATCATTAAGGATGGTTGTTGATTACCGTGGATTGAATGAAGTAATGATCAAGGACAAGTACCCACTGTTGATGATCGATGATTTGTTTGACCAGTTGCAAGGATCTAAAGTATTTTCCAAGATCGATCTACGATTAGGATACCACCAGCTGAAGATTTGAGAGTAGGATATACCTAAGACAACATTTACCACAAGGTACAGGCTATATGAGTGTACCGTTATGTCATTCGGTCTGACTAACGCACCTGCATATTTCATGAACATGATGAACAAGGTGTTTATGGAGTTTTTGGATAAGTTCGTCGTGGTGTTCATTGATGATATTCTGGTCTACTCGAAGAATGAAGAGGAGCATAAGGAGCATTTGCGTTTGGTACTTGGGAAGCTCAGAGAACATCAGTTATATGCCAAGTTCAGCAAGTGTGAGTTTTGGTTGAAGGAAGTTTGATTCCTCGGACATGTTATATCCGAAGAAGGAATAACAATAGACCCCACCAAGGTTGTCACTGTGACAAGTTGGGAAGCACCCACGTCAGTTGGAGAGATCCAGAGTTTTCTTGGACTCGCAGGGTACTACAGGAGGTTCATTGAGACTTTCTCGAAGATTGCAAATCCCTTGACGGAGCTATTGAAGAATGACACCAAGTTCAAATGGACTAAGGAATATGAGGCCAGTTTTCAGGAATTGAAGAAACGTTTGGTTACAGCTCCAGTGTTGATTCTTCCAGATCAACGCAAGGATTATCAAGTGTACTGCGATGCTTCTCGTCGAGGACTTGGAGCAGTGCTTATGCAGGAGGGAAGAGTTGTTTCTTGTGCCTCACGACAGCTTAAACCCCATGAGTTGAATTATGCTACACACGATTTGGAGTTAGCGGTCGTAGTGCATGCGTTGAAGACATGGAGACATTTTCTCGTCGGAAACCACTGTGAGGTGTACACGGACCACAAGAGTTTGAAGTATATCTTCACGCAGAAGGAGTTGAATCTCAGGCGGAGGAGATGGTTGGAGCTCATTAAGGATTACGATATGAGATTGCATTATCATCTCGGAAAGGCTAACGTAGTAGCCGATGCGTTGAACCGCAAGAGTCATGTCAATACACTCATGACCAGAGTGTTACCCAAGGAGTTAGCAGAGGATCTTCGTGAGCTATGTTTGGAAACAGTTCCGAGAGGTTATGTAGTAGCATTGGAAATTCAGTGTACTTTGATGGGTAAGATTAGAGAAGCTCAGAAGACGGACAAGTAGATTGCCGAGATAAAGGAAAGGATGAGCAAAGGAAAGGCTAAGGGATTTCGTGAGGATGAACATGATACCTTATGGTTTGAAGATCGCGTATATATGCCTAATGACCGAGAGATCAGGAAGTTGATTCTGCAGGAGGCCCATGATTCGCCTTATTCGATTCACCCAGGAAATACCAAGATGGATTTGGATTTGAAGGACAATTTTTGGTGGACCGGAATGAAGAAGGATATTGCGGAGTATGTAGCAGTTTGTGATGTATGTCAGAGAGTGAAGGCAGAGCATCAGAAGCCAGCAGGATTGCTACAACCATTGCCGATACCCGAATGGAAGTGGGATAAGCTAGGCATGGATTTTATCATGGGATTGCCCAGGACTCGTTCAGGCTATGACTTGATATGGTTTGTAGTCGATCGGTTGACGAAGGTAGCTCATTTCATCCCAGTGAAGACCACTTACACAAGTGCTAAGTTGGCAAAGATATACATGACCAGGATCGTATGTCTGCACGGAGTTCTGAGGACCATTGTATCTGATAGAGGAACCCAGTTTACCTCAAAGTTTTGGAATCAGTTGCATGAGACTTTGGGTACCAAGCTAGAGTTTAGTACAACCTTTCATCCACAGACAGATGGACAGACCGAGAGGGTAAATCAGATTCTGGAGGACATTTTGAGAGCTTGTGCTCTAGATTATGGATCTAGTTGGGACGATAATTTACCATATGCAGAGTTCTCTAACAACAACAGTTATCAAGCCAGTTTGAAGATGGCCCCTTTCGAAGCTTTGTACGGAAGGAGGTGCAGGACACCGTTGTTGTGGGATGAAGTTGGAGACCGCCAGTTGTTTGGACCAGATTTGATTAAAGAGTCTGAAGAGAAGGTTAAGCTCATTCGCGATAAACTCAAGGTAGCCCAGTACAAGCAGAAGAGCTATGCGGATTCTAAACGCAAGGAGACGGTCTACGGAGTCGGAGACAGAGTTTATCTTCGTGTGTCCCCGCTTCGAGGAGTTAAGCAATTTGGAGTTAAAGGAAAGTTAGCACCACGTTTTGTGGGACCATACAAAGTTTTGGAACATATGGGAGAAATTGATTACAAGTTGGAATTGCCCGAAGGATTGTCAGGAGTTCATGATATGTTCCACGTTTCCCAGCTGAAGAAGTGCCACGCGGAGATGGCCGATATTCCTCTAAGAGATACAGTGCCACTGGAAGCGATCAGTTGGATAGCAATTTAACCTACAAGAAGAAACCAGTAAAGATTCTCGAGTTTGCCAGCCGAGTTACACGCTGCAAGGTTATCAAATTCTACAAAGTTCAGTGGAGCCACCATACCGAGGATGAAGCCACCTGGGAAAGAGAGGAAGACCTACGGAAAGATCACCCACACCTATTTTCTAGCCAACCCGAATTTCGAGGGCGAGATTCATCTTAAGGCGGGTAGGTTTGTAACATCCCAAATTTTCAATTTGGAATGTTATACATTAGATCGTCATTGCATATCATATTTTATTACATTTTGGCTTGATCCTAGAAATTCTACGCAACTCAAGGACCCACCAAGAGAGTTGGGGATTTCATTATTTTCATATTTGAGTTTTCTCAAATTTTTAAAAGAGGATCATTTGATTTTAATTATTTTCTCTCCGAATATTTCATATATGAAAATAAAAGAGAGGGGATAAAATGACTTCCCCAAAATGAAGAAATATTGGAGGTTAAATATTAAAACCAAATAAGAAATTAATTTCGAGTTTTATCGCTAATTTATTTGAATTAGGAAAAATATATGTTTTTCAAAATTGCATTAGAGGCCCAAATAAATGTTCACTTTGTCCGCTATATTTTTAGAGGACGAGAAAAACTTATTTCAGGATTTTTGGAGTCTGTTTAGTATTTCTTTTAATCATTTTTCTGCATGTCAGAATTATTTAAAAAAAAGAATCCGACTTAACGGGCCATGGGCGACCCGGACTCCCGCCGCCCGGGGCTTTATAAGCCGACGCCCCGACCCCGCAGCCCACCAGCCCACCCGCCGCCGACACCCTAACCCGCGCCGCCGCCGCCGGATGCCGACCCTGCCGCCCGTTGCTGCTGACTTCGCCGCCGACCCCGCCGCCGCCATTGCCCGCCGGAGCCATCGCCGTCCCGTCCCGAGGTAGCCGCCGCCGACGGTTTTTGCCGGAAAAACTGTTCGGTTTTTTCAGAACCCGCGATTATTTTTTTATCAGTTTTTTTTCCTGTTTAGTTATTTAGCGAACGCCCGTTCGTACGTTCGTTCTAACGAATGGTTTTCACTCGTTAGCCGCAGATAGCGAACGTTCGTTCGTTAGCCTGTCCGTCAGTTTTCTTTTTCCAGGGATTTTCCGCGATTATTTTTGATCGTGATTTCTGCCCTGTTTTTCATTTTAGTTTATCTTTTCGCTCGTTTATCGAAATCAGGCGATTCAAGCGCCTAGATGTTTGTCTCAAAGTCCTATTTCTCCTTAATCAACTTGAACAAGATTTTGGTACTGTAAAATTTGACTTAAGTCCAGATTAGTTAACGGATCTTATTTCTTTCAGAGTTTGAGTTTGGTTGCTTCGTTTGATTTGATTCTTTTTGCAAACCGGAGTTCTTAAGTTGAACTTTCTGGTTAGATCTCTTATTTGAGTTTTACCCGTGCTTCTACTTGATTGCTTATTGTATGCGTCTTTGTTTGCGATAGAGTACCCAGAGTGTGCACGTGCTACTATGAGTCTCTAGGTTTCACGGATCATCAGCAAGGCAAGTAACACTTTGATCATACCTCATTACTACCTAGTTTTTATTGCATTAGATCAATCCTCAAACAATTGCATGGTTAGGATCTGATTAATATGTGGGGTTTGGGAAGTAGATGATGAGGTAGAACCTATTGCCCTGTTTATTATCAAACCTTTGGGAGTTACTTCAACATTGCTTATATTTCTATGCTATGCTTGTAGACGTGGTTTCGTTCGAGTGATTCATGACAGATGTGAGAGTTATTATTAATGGTTAACTTAAGGTGGCTACTTTAATACACATCTAGGTGGATAGCTTGAGGCACCCTGGAGTACCCAGTGGTTGTCAGGGCACCTGGAGAATCTAGTGTTGTCCAAGGATATCCCGGAGTACCCGTGTGATCATCCTACGGTCCGCCACCCAGGCTCAGAGGGATCATAAGATTATTCATGCTAGAAACTTCCGTGTGCGGCCACAAGCTATTATGGGCTCTATCATAGTTGAGTACGTTGCAAGAGCTCTTTCAGTGGTGGGCTAGAAGATGTAGGGGAAAGTAGGTGTAACTGTCCACCGAGAGTAAAGAGTTATTGTTTCAGAAATACTGTGTCTCAATTATCCGACCATGGATGTATTCGAGTCTTGTAGGGAAAAGTGCACAAACCTCTGCAGAGTGTACAAACTAATCATGGTTAGCCGTGTCCCCGGTTATGGACATCTTGAGTATCTAGTTCATGGATTATCATGTTGATCTCATCACTCTTAATATAATTTGATTGGGTTAATGATGATGCTTAATTGGGATTGAGTTGTAGGAACCTTCTCAGTGTTTAACAACCACCGTGATAGTTAAATAAAATTTATTCCTTTGTTGTAGGGAAAAATTGGCTTTATGCAAAACTATAACCGTAGAGCTTTACACCAGCCATATATGCATGTAGTGATAGCAATTATTCTGTTCATTATTCTATGTGTTACATTGCCAGCATATTCCATGTGCTGACCCGTTTTGGGCTGCAACGTTCATGTTGCATACTTTTCAGACGACGAGTAAGGTGCCATAGGTCCTTGTCTTTCACTCGGTGATGCCGTTGGAGTTGATGGACTCACTTTATCTTCCAAGCCTTCTGCTGTTATCGAGTTTAGATGGCCTTAAGCCATATTATTGTAATAAGCCCTCCTTGGAGACATTCGATGTAATAAGTGTGTGATTGCTACTATGTTATAATTCCTCCAGTATTGTGCGTGTCAGCATTACCGATCCAGGGATGCCACTGATGCATAGAGATCAGACTGTTTGAGGTATGGTCTCTACAGGCGTGCGCCATAGGGGGAGTCCAACTAGGATTCCCAGTCCTAGTTGGGGTCCCCTTCCTTTTCCAAGAGGGGGAGAGCGGGAAGGAGAAGAGGGAGAAGGAAAGAGGGGGGGTGCCACCCCCTCCCTTGTCCAATTCAGACTTGCCATGGGGTGGCGCGGCCTCCCTTATGTCCCTCCTCTCCTTTCTACTAAGGCCCATGAACGCCCACTACTTCCCCCGGGGTGTTCCGCGAAATCTTCTGAAACCTTTCTGTTGTCCGAACATAGCCTCCCAATATGTGAATCTTTATGTCTCGACCATTTCAAGACTCCTCGTCATGTCTGTGATATCATCTGGGACTCTGCACAAACTCCGGTTATCAAATCACATAACTCATAATACAAATCGTCATCGAACGTTAGGCGTGCGGACCCTACGGGTTCGAGAACTATGTAGACATGATCGAGACACGTCTCCGATCAATAACCAATAGCGGAGCTTGGATGCTCATATTGGTTCCAACATATTCTTTGAAGATCTTTATCGGTCAAACCTCATAACAACATACGTTGTTCCCTTTGTCATCAATATGTTACTTTCCCGAGATTCGATCGTCGATTTCATCATACCTAGTTCAATCTCGTTACTGGCAAGTCTCTTTACTCGTTCCGTAATGCTTCATCCCGTAACTAACTCGTTAGTCACATTGCTTGCAAGGCTTATAGTGATGAGCATTACCAAGAGGGCCCAGAGATACCTCTCCGAAACACGGAGTGACAAATCCTAATCTTGATCTATGCCAACCCAACAAACACCTTTGGAGACACCTGTAGAGCATCTTTATAATCACCCAGTTACGTTGTGACATTTGATAGCACACAAGGTGTTCCTCCCACTACAGGAATCAGCTAGTTTGCCACCTGGTAAGTACAGACAACAAAGAGCGAAATACAGACGGCAAAGAGTTTGCCGTCAGTCGGCTGACGGCAAAGATAGACGGCAAATAGGATGGCGGCAAAGGCTGCTTTGCCGTCAGCTTTTAATCGGGCAGACGCCAAAGTCTTTGCCATTAGCCAAACCGTCTTTGCCGTTAAGTTGGATAAGAACAGATAGCAAAGGAATGTGCCTTTGCCGTCAGCCAAAAATGCATCTTTGCCTTCAGCCAGAAATATCACAGACGGCAAAGAACTTTTTTTATTTTAAAAAAACTAAACCAACAGACCAGTTGGAGACCCCAGATGGTCAAAGGTGTAGACAAAATCATCACATGCGTTTTTTCTTTATTCTGATATTCATTTGTTTGTGCTGCGCATTGGTAGTTTGACAACCATCTTAGTCTGACAATCATCTTATGTATGCATCATACAAGTTTCATTACAGAGAGATTACAAAGGGTGTCAAACAAAAAAAATAGATTACAAATGGTGGCTACCGCGGTACGGCTGAGCCACGCCATTGCCGTCGTGGCACGATGGTGGACGGTGCGAAAAGGAGCTGCAGGCTGTTGAGGCAGGATGCGCTGCAAGCGAGACGATAGGGGACGAGGCCGGGGCCGATGAGGGCGATGAGCCGGGGTCGACGGTGGACGGGGTAGGGGGCCAGCGGAAGCCTACGGGAGTGAAATCAACGAGGGCGGGGGCGGGGACGACGGAGGCCTGCGGGGCAATGGGGCCGGGGTCGGGCTCGACGGCGCCATGGGCGAAGGGGCCACAGGCGCAAAGGCTAGCCGCGGGGGCGCAGACGCCGGCACGCGGGGCGTAGACATTGGGGCGACAGGGCACTGACGCTGACGCGCTGGGAATCTGTGGCGAGGAGGCATGCGGCGGTGCCGAGGCACGAGGTAAAGGGGGTGAAGAGAGAAGAGGCCGACGATGCCGGAGCGCGAACGACTGTGCGCTGGGGCGATGTGGCGAGGAGGCCTGCGGCGGCGCAAGGGCCGAAGCCGGAGGAGGCAGGGGCGAACTAGCGGCGAGATGACCGGAGTGATGTCGAGGCACCGGCGCCGTGGTGGTTTGGATCGGAGCATGAGCAGCAGTTCGTGAGAGAGAGAGAGAGATGCGTATGAGAGAGGGTTCGTGCGGGGATAAGAGTTTGGGTGAGATGGGAGTCATGGGTGGGGCGGATAGGTCCATGGGGCGCATGCATCGTGGGTCAGTGGATGGGTAGGGGCGTGCGTCGGCGTCTGATGACGGGTGCGATGTGCGTCTAAGATTATGCCATGTCATCGATCCAGGTGATCTATCCGCGTGATGTGCTTTCTCCTTGCCATCTGCAAAACAAACACATACAACAAAGAGCTCACTTTGCCGTCTGCCGAAACAACACAGACGGCGAAGAATGTTTGCCGTCTGCCAAAACAAACACAGATGGCAAAGAATCTTTGCCGTCTATGTATTTTTTGCCTGACGGCAAAATATGCTCTTTGCCCTCTGTGTTTTTGTTTGCAGACGGCAAAGTTTATTTTGCCGTTAGTTTTTCTTTGTTGTCTTCTGATGACGACATACCCTTTCTTTGCCGTCTTTCCCGACAATAAACTGACGGCAAAGACGTCCCCAGACGACAAATTAGTTGTTTCCCATAGTGTCCGGTATTCGGGAGCTGCATAATCTCATAGTCAGAGAAACATGTATAAGTCATGAAGAAAGCAATAGCAATAAAACTTATCGATCAATATGCTAAGTTAATGGATGGGTCTTGTCCATCACATCATTCTCTAATGTGTGATCCTATTCATCAAATGACAACACATGTTTATGGTCAGGAAACATAACCATCTTTGGTTAACGACCTAGTACAGTAGAGGCGTACTAGGGACACTTTGTTTTGTCTATGTATTCACACATGTACTAAGTTTCTGGTTAATACCATTCTAGCATGAATAATAAACATTTATCATGATATAAGGAAATATAAATAACAACTTTATTGTTGCCTCTAGGGCATATTTCCTTCTGTCTCCCACTAGCACTAGAGTCAATAATCTAGTTCACATCGCCATGTGATTTAACACCAATAGTTCACATCTATATGTGATTAACACCCATAGTTCACATCGCCATGTGACCAACAACCAATGGGTTTACTAGAGTAAATAATCTAGTTCACATCGCTATGTGATTAACACCCAAAGAGTACTAAGGTGTGATCATGTTTTGCTTGTGAGAGAATTTTAGTCAACGGGTCTGCTAAATTCAGAGCCGTATGTATTTTGCAAATTTTCTATGTCTACAATGCTCTACATGGAGCAACTCTTGCTAGTTGCTCCCACTTTCAATATGTATCTAGATTGAGACTCAGAGTCATCTAGATTGGTGTAAAGCTTACATCAACATAACTCTTTACGACGATCTCTTTATCACCTCCATAACTGAGAAATGCTTCCTTTGTCCTCTTACGTAACTAAGGATAACTTTGACCACTATACAGTGATCCACTGCCGGATCACTATCGCACCCACTTGCCAAACTCATAGCAAGGCACACAACTGGTCCAGTACATAGCATGGCATACTTTATAGAATCTATGATTGAGGCATAGGGAATGACTTTCATTCTCTTTCTATCTTCTGCCATGGTCGGGCTTTGAGTCTTACTCAACTTTACACTTTGTAATACAGTCAACAACTCCTTCTTTGACTGATCCATTTTGAACACTTTCAAAATATTGTCAAGGTATGTACTCATTGAAAAATCTTATGAAGCGTCTTGATCTATCTCTATAGATCTTGATGCCCAATATGTAAGCAGCTTCACCGAGGTCTTTCTTTGAAAACCTCCTTTCAAACTATCCTTTATGCTTTCTAGAAAAATCTACATCATTTCTGATCAACAATATGTCATTCACATATACTTATCAGAAAGGCTGTAGTGCTCCCACTCACTTTCTTGTAAATACAGGCTTCACCACAAGTCTGTATAAAACTATATGCTTTTGATCAACTCATCAAAGCATATATTCCAACTCCAAGATGCTTGCACCAGTCCATAGATGGATCGCTGGAGCTTGCACACCTTGTTAGTACCTTTAGGATTGACAAAACATTCTGGCTGCATCATATACAAATCTTCTTTAAGAAATATCCATTTATGGAATGCAGTTTTGACATCCATTTGCTAGATTTCAAAAAATACAACAGTTGCTAACATGATTCAGACGGATATAAGCATCGCTACAGTTGAGAAAATCTCATTGTAGTCAACACCTTAAACTTGTCGAAAACCTTTTGCGACAAGTCTAGCTTTGTAGATAGTAACACTACTATCAGCGTCCGTCTTCCTCTTGAAGATCCATTTATTTTATATGGCTTGCTGATCATCAGGCAGGTCCACCAAAGTCCACACTTTGTTCTCATACATGGATCCCATCTCAGATTTCATGGCCTCAAGCCATTTCATGGAATCTAGGCTCATCATCGCTTCCTCATAGTTCGTAGGTTCATCATGGTCTAGTAACATGACTTCCAAAATAGGATTACTGTACCACTCTGGTGCAGACTGTACTCTGGTTGACCTACGAGGTTCGGTAGTAACTTGATCCGAAGTTTCATTATCATCATCATTAGCTTCTTCACTAATTGGTGTAGGAATCAAAGAAACTGATTTCTATGATGAACTACTTTCCAATTCGGGAGAAGGTACAATTACCTGATCAAGTTCTACTTTCCTCCCACTCACTTCTTTCGAGAGAAACTCCTTTTCTAGAAAGGATCCATTCTTAGCAACGAATATCTTGCCTTCGGATCTGTGATAGAAGGTGTACCCAACCATTTCTTTTTGGGTATCCCGTGAAGACACATTTCTTTGATTTGGGCTCGAGCTTATCAGGTTGAAGCTTTTTCGCATAAGCATTGTAGCTCCATACTTTTACGAAACGAAAGCTTAGGTTTGTTGCCAAACCACAGTTCATACGGTGTCGTCTCAACGGATTTTGACTCTGCCCAGTTTAACGTGAATGCATCTGTCTCTAATGCATAATCCCAAAATGATAGTAGTAAATCGGTAAGAGACATCATATATTGCACCATATCTAATAAAGTATGGTTACGACGTTTAGACACACCACTACGATGTGGTGTTCCAGGTGGCGTGAGCTGTGAAACTATTCCACATTGTTTTAAATGAAGGCCTGATAATCCCCAAGTGCAAGGAATCATCATAGCAATTTCCAAAGGTGGAAGTGATAAGCATGGAGTGTCGAACCCACAAGGAGCTAAAGGTAAGATCAATATCCCCTCAAGTCCTATCTTCCACTGATACGACTCTACGTACACTGAACGTTTGCTTCCAACTAGAAACGAGAAATAAAACTATGCTGTGTGTATGAAGATGATAGCTTTGCATGATATCTGAGAGCTAAAATATAAAAGTAGGCACTGTTATCATAAGGTTAGAATTTATTACTAAATATTATAAATGGCGAGTGTGGAATAATGATGTGTCGGTGTGCGGAATTGTCCTAGGCAATTGTTAACAAGACCGGTAATCACTATTGCAATTTCATATGAGGGAGAGGCATAAGCTAACATACTTTCTCTTCTTGGATCATATGCACTTCTGATTGGAACTCTAGCAAGCATCTGCAACTACTAAAGATCATTAAGGTAAAACCCAACCATAGCATTAACATATCAAGTCCCCTTTATCCCATAAGCAACAACCCCCTTACTCGGGTTTATGCTTCTGTCACTCAAGCAACCCATTATAAGTGAATCATGAACGTATTGCAACACCCTACAATGGGAATCCCTCATGCTTGCGCGACATGGAGGGTACAATAGGATAACACCAAAATAAAACATACAACTCATACCAATCTAGATCATCAATCAACCCAAAGACAAAGGATATCTACTCAAAACATCATAGGATGGCAACACATCATTGGATCATAATATGTGGCATAAAGCACCATGTTCAAGTAGGGATTACAACGGGGTGCGGGAGAGAGGACCGCGTAAAAGAGATGAGGATGGTGATGATGATGGTGATGTTGATGAAGACAATCACCGCGGCGATGATTCCCCTCCCGATGGCACTCTGGCACCACCGAGAGAGAGAGGAGGAGAGGTTCAACCGCTTGTGCTTCTTCCTACATGCCCCCCTTGGTTGGGGAGATGTTGCCCTCTGGTCCTTGGCCTTCATGGCGATGATGGCCACTCCGAGATCCTCCTCCATGGCCTCCGGTGATGATGGCCCCCTCCGGCAGGGTGCTAGAGAGGGCGTAGATTGATTTCTCGTGGCTACAGAGGCTTGTGGCGGCAGAACTTCCGATCTCTCCTCTATTATGTTTTTTTAGGATTTATAGGAGGAGTTCGTGTCGGTTTCAGGTCAAGGGGGCCCACGGGGAGTCCATGAGGCAGGGGGCGCGCCCTAGGGGGGGTGCGCCCTCCACCCTCATGGTGCCCTCGGGTCTCCCCTCTGGTAGATTTTTGATCCAGTCTTTTGTATATTTTCCAAACATATTCTCCGTTGATTTCCAGCGCATTCCGATAACTTTTATTTCTGCACAAAAACAACGCCACGGTAGTTCTACTGAAAACAGCGTCAGTCCGGGTTAGTTCTAATCAAATCATACCAAAAACATGTAAAAATATTATAAACATGGCATGAATACTTCATAAATTATAGATAAGTTGGAGACGTATCAGCATCCCCAAGCTTAATTACTACTTGTCCTCGAGTAGGTAAATGATAAAGGAAATACTTTATGAAGTGTGAATGCTAGCAAGTGCACAAGTTTGATCAATGATAATTTCAGTCACCTATTCTAGCATCATTATATATCATAACAGTAGCTCAACTCATAAAACTTCTCACGATAAAGTAACAAGCTATTCACATGTTAAATATAGATCATAAACTTTCTTGAAAACTAATAAACTATGTTTTCAGTCATCAAACAATTGCAATTCATCTTATTTTCAGGAAGGTTCTATGTAAGAGCTTTGATTTAGCAAAACCCACATACTCAACTATCATTTAATCTTTCATAATTGCTAACAGTCACGTGATATTTATGGGTTCAAAGTTTTAATCGGACATAGAGAAAGATAGGGGCTTATAGTTTGGCCTCCCAACCTTTTACCTCAAGGGTAATCTCAACAATAATACTTTATGAAAACCTACATCCAAGTGGATATATATATCCGGATCACTCCAACACAAAGTGTTTGCCAAAGGAAAAAGTGTAAAAAAGAAGAGGTGATGATCACCATGACTCTTGTATAAGAGTAGAATGTAAAAGTAAAAGATAGGCCCTTCACAGAGGGAAGCATAGGTTGTCATGCGCTTTTATGGTTGGATGCACAAAATCTTAATGCAAAAGAACGTCACTTTATATTGCCGCTTGTGATAAAGACCTTTATTATGCAGTCTGTCGCTTTTATTTCTTCCCTATCACAAGTTCGTATAAAGCTTATTTTCTTCGCACTAATAGATCATACATATTTAAGGAGCAATTTTTATTGCTTGCACCGATGACAACTTACTTGAAGGATCTTACTCAATCCATAGGTACGTATGGTGGACTCTCATGGCAAAACTGGGTTTAAGGGGTGTTTGGAAGCACAAGTAGTATCTCTACTTGGTGCAAAGAATTTGGCGGGCCTGAGAGGGAAAGGCAAGCTCAACATGTTGGATGATCCAAGACAATATAATATCTATTCGGATATAAGAAAACATAACCCATTAAGTTGTCTTCCTTGTCCAACATCAAATTTTTAGCATGTCATATTTTGATGAGTGCTCACAATTACAAAAGATGTCCAAGATAGTATATTTATATGTGAAATCTCTCTTCCTTCAATATTGTTTCGTGAATTGTTCAAGTGACAAATATCGCGTTTGCTAACTTTCAATAAATTTACTACATAAACTTATTATGTGTGAAGGCATTACTCCCCATGGTATAAGCATATGAAACATATATAAATTCAGATTTATGACATTCAATTCATTCAACCATTTACTCATAGGATATACGTGAAGCACGTGAGTAAATGACAAATTACTCCAAAAAGATATAAGTGAAGAACATTGAGTAGTCAAATAATTAACTAGCTATGGGAGGACTCTCTCTTATTCAAGATTTCAGATCCAATGATTTTATTCAAACAGAAAGTAAAATTAAAATACGCTCCAAACAAAAAACAAATTATGTGATGAATAAAAATATAGCTCCGAGTAAGGTATACCGATGATTTTGAAGACGAAAGAGGGGTGCCTTCCGGGGCATCCCCAAGCTTAGGCGCTTGACTCTTCCTTTAATATTACCTTAGGGTGCCTTGGGCATCCCCGAGCTTACGTTCTTTCCACTCCTTATTCTCCTCATGTCGATATCTCACACAAAACTTGAAAACTTCAATCACAGAAAACTTAACGGAACTTCGTGAGATGGGTTAGTATGATAAAGAGTAAATCATTCACTTTGGTACTGTCAAAGACAAGATTCATAATTGTTCTCACACAATGCCTACTGTACCATATCATTTCTACAATTTATATTGAGCAATATAAGCCATGGAAACTAGAAAACAAGGAAACTAGGAATTGAAAACAGAATCTGCCAGAAACAGAACAGTCTATAATGATCTGAACAACAACCATACTTATGGTACTCCAAAAATCCACACAAATTGTGAAAACCTGATAAATGCGTGTAACATTCCATTTAAAAAAGAATCAGATCAAAAGCACATTTCTGTGAATTATCAAAACTAATTTACTGGGCATAGAAGTTTCTGATTTTCAGCACGATGAATACAACTATCACCGTAAGCTATCCCAAAGGTCTTACTTGGCACTTTATTGAAACAAAAGATATAAAACATGATTACTACAGTAGCTTAATCATGTGAACACACCAAAACATCAAGGGTAAATATTGAGTTGTCTCCCAACAAGCGATTTTCTTTAATGCCTTTTAGCTAGGCATGATGATTTCACTGATGCTCACATAAAACATAAGAATTGAAACATAAAGAGAGCATCATGAAGAATATAACTAGGACATTTAAGTCTAACCCACTTCCTATGCCTAGGGATTTTTGAGCACACAACTATGGGAACAAGAATCAACTAGCATCAAAAGGCAAAACAAGTATAACTTCAAAACTTTAAGCACATAGAGAGGAAACTTTATATTATTGCAACTCCTACAAGCATATATTACTCCCTCATAAGAATTTTCAGTAGCATCATGAATGAATTCAATAATATAACCATCACATAAAGCATTCTTTTCATGATCTACACGCATAGAAATTTTACTACTCTCCACATAAGCAAACTTCTTCTCATTCAGAATAGTGGGAGCAAACTCAACAAAATAACTGCAATGTGAGGCATAATACAATTGAAAATTAAAATCATGATTACAAGTTTCATGGTTAATGTTATTCTTTATAGCATACATGTCATCACAATAATCATCATAGATAGCAACTTCGTTCTCATAAGCTATTGGAACCTCTTCCGAAATAGTGGAACCATTACTAACTAAAGTCAGGACCTCTCCAAATCCACTTTCATAAATATCATACTATGATTCAACACCCTCCAAAATAGTGGGATCATTACTTCCTAAAGTTGACACTCTTCCAAACCCACTTTCGATGATAGTATTATTCATACTCCAAAAGATATAAGTGAAGTTCATGGAGCATTCTACAATTAATATAGACTAACCAATATCCAAGCTCAAAATATATAAGTGAAGCACACGAAGCATTCTGTAAAACCATACTCAAGATTTAAGTGAAGCACAAAGAGCATTCTATAAAGTCATACTTAAAAGATATAAGTGAAGCACATGAAGTATTCTAGAAATCAATGAAGGGCCATCTCATACTAGAATGGTTCTTAAAGAAAAAGAAAAACACAAAGGACACAAATCATGTGAACAAAACAAAAACCGAGGTATACCGATTATTGTCGAAGAAGAAAGATGGGATGCCAACCGAGGCATCCCTAAGCTTAGATGCTTGAGTATCCTTGAAATATTTACTCGGGGTGCCTTGGGTATCCACAAGCTTGAACCCTTGCCTCTCTTTATTCTTCTCACATCGGTAACTCCTCGTTCTTCAAACCCTTCATCCACACAAAACTTAACAAAAACTTTGTGAGATCTGTTAGTATAATAAAGAAAATCACTACCTTTAGGTACTGTTGAAAACTCATTCCAATTTCATATTAGCATTATATCTACTGTATTCCAACTTCACCATGGTTCATACCCCCTGATACTACCCATAGATTCATCAAAATAAGCGAACAACACATAAAAATAGAATCTATCAAAAACAGGACAGTCTGTAGTAATCTAGAAATTTAGTATACTTATGTAACTCCAAAAATTCTAAAAATAATATGAAAATTTAAACAAATTGTACAGAAGTACTATGCAAAAAGTTTCATACCCATTTGACTTTCCAGTAAAAAAATGTAAATTCACGCGCTACAACCAAAGTTTCTGTTTTTGCACTGCACATAGTAAACAAGCAATCTAATCATCCCAAAACCATGGCTTGGCTCATTATTTTTATAATACAATGGATATATACAAGGGGATAATTATTTTTAGAGAAACTTCCATGAAAAATTCTACATTGTTTACATGATCATGAACACAAGTGTTCAAGGTCGACCCTCACTTGTCCAATGCATAACATTCCAATCACTTCTCTTTTTGAAAAAGTTTTAAGGCATATGAGGCAAGTGAATCTTTTTGTATTTTCATTCTTTTTAAATTTTTTTGTATGTTTCAGCGACAACTAAGCAAAACAAAAACAAAATCTACTTAGTGAAGAAAGCAAACAAGCATACACGAGAATATCAACCCCACGCTATTGCCCCCGGCAACGGCGCCAGAAAAGAGCTTGATAATCCCCAAGTGCAAGGAATCATCAAAGCAATTTCCAAAGGTGGAAGTGATAAGAATGGAATGTCAAACCCACAAGGAGCTAAAGGTAAGATCAATATTCCCTCAAGTCCTATCTACCATAGATACGACTCTACGTACACCAAACATTTGCTTCCAACTAGAAATGAGAAATAAAACTATGTTGTGGGTATGAAGAGGATAGCTTGGCATGATATCAGAGAGATAAATTATAAAAATAGGTGCTGTTATCATAAGGTTAGAATTTATTACTAAATATTATAAATGGCGAGTGTGGAATAATGATGGGTCGGTGTGCGGAATTGTCCTAGGCAATTGTTAACAAGACCGGTAATCACTATTGCAATTTCATATGAGGGGAGGCATAAGCTAACATACTTTCTCTTCTTGGATCATATGCACTTATGATTGGAACTCTAGCAAGCATCCGCAACTACTAAAGACTATTAAGGTAAAACTCAACCATAGCATTACATCAAGCCCCCTTTATCCCATACGCAACAACCACCTTACTCGGGTTTATGCTTCTGTCACTCAAGCAACCCACATTAAGCGAATCATGAACGTATTGCAACACCCTACAGTGGGAATCCCTCACGCTTGCGCAACACGGAAGGTACAATAGAACAACACCAAAATAAAACATACAACTCATACCAATCTAGATCATCAATCAACCCAAAGACAAAGGATATCTACTCAAAACATCATAGGATGGCAACACATCATTTGATCATGATATGTGGCATAAAGCACCATGTTCAAGTAGGGATTACAGTGGGGTGCGGGAGAGTGGACCACGTAAAAGAGATGAGGATGGTGATGATGATGGAGATGTTGATGAAGACGATCACTGTAGCGATGATTCCCCTTCTGATGGCACTCCGACACTACCGAGAGAGAGGAGGACATGTTCCCCACCTTGTTCTTCTTCCTCCATTGCCTCCCCCTGGTTGGGGAGATGTCCCCCCTCTGGTCCTCGGCCTTCATGGTGATGATGGAACCTCCGAGATCCTCCTCCATGACCTCGGGTGATGATGGACTCCTCCGGCAGGGTGCTGGAGAGGGCCTAGATTGATTTCTCGTGGCTACAGAGGCTTGCGGCGGCGGAATTTCTGATCTTTCCTTTGTTCTGGGGTTTTTGGGATTTATAGGAGGAGTTGGTGTCGGTTTCATGTCAAGGGGGCCCACGGGGATTCCATGAGGCAGGGGGCGTGCCCTGGGGGGGGGGGGCGCCGTCCACCCTCGTGGTGCCCTCGAGACTCCCCTCCGTTAGGTTTTTGTTCCAGTATTTTTTATATTTTCCAAAAATATTCTTCGTTGATTTCCAGCGCATTCCGAGAACTTTTATTTATGCACAAAAACAACACCACAGTAGTTCTGCTGAAAACAACGTCAGTCCAGGTTAGTTCTAATCAAATCATACCAAAATCATGTAAAAATATTATAAACATGGCATGAATACTTCATAAATTATAGATACGTTGGAGACGTATCAAGGCCAACCTTGTAACTCAAATATTCACCTCCAAGATCAGATCGTACAAACTTTATTTTCTTGTTACAATGATTCTCCACTTCACTCTGAAATTCTTTGAACTTTTCAAATGTTTCAAACTTGTGGTTCATTAAGTAGATATACTCATATCTGCTTAAATCATTTGTGAAGGTCAAAAAGTAACGATACCATCCACGAGTATCAACACTCATTGGACCACATACATCGGTATGTATTATTTCCAATAAGTCACTAGCTTGTTCCATTGTTCCGGAGAGCAAATGTTTAGTCATCGTGCCCATAAGGCACGGTTCGCAAGTATCAAATAATTCACAATCAAGTGATTCCAAAAGTCCATCTTTATGGAGTTTCTTCATTCACTTTACACCGATATGACCCAAACGACAGTGCCACAAATAAGTTGCACTATAATTATCAACTTTTGCACCTTTTGGCATCAATATTATGAATATGTGTATTACCACGATCAAGATTCAATAAACCATCAACATTGGTGTATGACCATAGACGGTTTTATTCATGTAAATAAAATAACAATTATTCTCTGTCTTAAATGAATAACCGTATTGCAATAAACATGATCTAATCATATTCATGCTCAACACAAACACCAAATAACATTTATTTAGATTTAACACTAATCCTGAAAGTATAGGGAGTGTGCGATGATGATATAAATCTTGGAACCACTTCCAACACACATCATCACTTCATCCTCAACTAGTGTCTATTTATTCCGCAACTCCTGTTTCGAGTTACTAATCTTAGCAACCGAACAAGTTTCAAATACCCAGGCGTTACCACGAGCACTAGTAAGGTACACCTTGTGTGCTATCAAATGTCACAACGTAACTGGGTGATCATAAAGATGCTCTATAGGTATCTCCGAAGGTGTTTGTTGAGTTGGCATAGATCGAGATTAGGATTTGTCACTTCGAGTATTGGAGAGGTATCTCTGGGCCCTCTCGGTAATACACATCATAAGAAGCCTTGCAAGCAAATGACTAAGGAGATAGTTATGAGATGATATATTATGGAACGAGTAAAGAGACTTGCCGGCAACGAGATTGAACTAGGTATGAAGGTACCGATGACCGAATCTCGGGCCAGTAACATATCGACACACAAAGGGAATTACATATGTTGTCATAAAGGTTCGACCGATAAAGATTGATGTCTACTATGCAACTTTATTCTTGTAGACTCGTGTTGGGCCTTCAAGTGGATGACCAAAGGTTTATCATTCCCTAGGAGGCATAGCTTGAAGATGGTCTCTCTCAAACAATCTTGCAACCAAATAACAAAAAGTCTCTTGTGTCCCCAACAGAACCAATACAATGGAAAATTGTATAGGTGCACTAGTCGGCGAAGAGATGGTGATAAAAGTGTAATATGGATGGTAGAAATATATTTTTATAATCTGAAAAACAGCAAGGTAGCAATTGATAAAACGGAGCACAAACGATATTGCAATGCTTGAAAACAAGGCCTAATGTTTGTACTTTCGCTAGTGCAATCTCTCAATAGTGCTAATCTAATTGGATCATATAACCATCCCTCAACGTGCGATGAAGAATCACTCCAAAGTTCCTATCTAGCGGAGAACATAAGAAGAAATTGTTTGTAGGGTACGAAACCACCTCAAAGCTATTCTTTCCAATCAATCTATCCTAGAGTTCGTACTAAAATAACACAAAGCTATTCTTTCTGATCAATATAACCAAGAGTTCGTACTAAAATAACACCATATGATACACATCAACCAACTTTATTGTCACCTAGATACTCCAATGTCACCGCGAGTATCCGTGAGTTGATTATGTGATATGCATCAAACAATTTCAGATTCATAATACTTAATCCAACACAAATAACCTCAAAGAGTGCCCCAAGATTTCTACCGATAAACAAAGACGAGAACATGCATCAACCCCTATGCATAGATTACCCCAATGTCACCTCGGGAATCCATGAGTTGAGTGCCAAAACACATATCAAGCGAATCAATATGATACCCCATTGTCACCACGGGTATTCATAGCAAGACATACATCAAGTGTTCTCAAATCCATAGAAGTATTCAATCCGATAAAACGAAATCTCAAAGGGAAAATTCAATTAATCACAAGATAGAGAGGGGAAAACATCATATGATCCAACTATATTAACAAAGCCCCCGATACATCAAGATCGTGTCATCAAGAACACGAGAGAGAGAGAGAGAGAGAGAGAGAGAGAGAGAGATTAAACACATAGGTACTGGTACAAACCCTCAACCCCGAGGATGGACTACTCCCTCCTCATCGTGGTGGCCCCCAGGATGATGAAGATGGCCACCAGTGATGATTTCCACCACCGATGGAGTGCCGGAACAGGATCTAGATTGGTTTTTCATGGCCACAGAGCCGTGAGGCAACATAACTCTGATCTAGGGTTCCCCAAGGTTTTTTGGAATATTTGGGAATTTATAGGGCGAAGAGGAGGTGTGGGAGGCCACCGAGGTGGGCACAAACCACCAGGGCGCGCATGGCCCCCAGGCATGGACAGGTGGGTTGTGCCCCCCTAGGGACACCCCTCTAGCACTTCTTTGGCCCACCCTGGGTGTTTTGGTCCATAAAAATTCTCCAAAAAGTTTTGTTGCGTTTGGAGTCCGTTTGATATTGATATCCTGCGATGTAAAAACATGCAGAAAACAACAAGTGGCATTGGGCAGTATGTCAATAGGTTAGTACCAAAAAATGATATCAATGACTATAAAATGATTGTAAAACATCCAAGAATGATAATATAACAGCATGGAACAATAAAAAATTATAGATACATTGGAGACATATCAGCATCCCCAATCTTAATTCCTTCTCATCCTCGAGTAGGTAAATGATAAAAACAGAATTTTTGATGTGGAATGCTGCCTATCATGTTCATCACATTCTTTTCTTTTGTAGCATGGACATATGGACTTTTATATGGTTCAAAGCAATAGTCTAGTTTTGACATGAAGATTTCAATACTCAAGCATATCAACAAGCAACCATGTCTTTCAAAATATTAACACTAAAGCACGTTATCCCTAGCACATCATGCTCAATCATTGATCCATTCATGAAACACACTAACATATTAGCTGCATCCAATGCTCAAGTACGATCATAGTGCCCCTTAGTTGGTGTTTATAAGAGAAGATGGAGACTCAAATAAAATAAAAATTGCATAAAGTAAATAGATAGGCCATTCGCAGAGGGAAGTAGGGATTTGTAGAGGCGCCAAAGCTCAAAGCTAAAAAGATAGAGATAAAAAGTTTTGGGTGGCATGCTTTTCCTGTCAACGAAAACAATTGAGTAGTTCCCAATACTTTCCATGATAGATATATTATAGGCGGTTCCCAAACAAAAGATAGATTTATTCCTTTTTCCACCATACTTTCACATTCCACGGCCAATCGAATCCACGAGTGTCGTCCATAATAACACTTCCAAAGGAATTTATTATTTGACAACATAAAGTAAATTCATTTTTCATTTCGGGACTACGCATCCCTAATACCTTTGCTGTTGGTGGAAACGACTGAGGGAGTCCTGGATAAGGGGGTATCCGGACAGCCGAACTATACACTTTGGCCGGACTGTTGGACTATGAAGATACAAGATTCAAGACTTCATCCCGTGTCCGGATGGGACTCTCCTTTGTGTGGAAGGCAAGCTTGGCGATTCGGATGTTAGATCTCCTTCTTTGTAACCGACTCTGTGTAACCCTAGCCTCCTCCGGTGTCTATATAAACCAGAGGGTTTAGTCCGTAGGACGAAGACAATCACAATCATAGGCTAGCTCTTAGGGTTTAGCCTCTATGATCTCGTGGTAGATCAACTCTTGTAATACTCATATCATCAAGATCAATCAAGCAGGAAGTAGGGTATTACCTCCATCGAGAGGGCCCGAACCTGGGTAAAACATCGTGTCCCCTGCCTCCTGTTACCATTAGCCTTAGACGTACAGTTCGGGACCCCCTACCCGAGATCCGCCGGTTTTGACACCGACATTGGTGCTTTCATTGAGAGTTCTGCTGTGCCGTCGCTATAAGGATTGATGGCTCGTCTCGTTGTCAAGGACAACATCACCTCTGGGGGAGCCCTGGCTCTAGGCCAAACCCTCCGACTAGGCGGCTTCGTCATGACCGCCCGATCGGCTGTCGCGCCGATGATGACTTCTCGAGTCATAAAAAATAGCCTCCATGTCAATTCGGAACTCGCCGAACAGATGGATCCAATGGAGCTCTCCTCCCTTAATGAGCTCTTGGATCACATCGCCGCTCTGGGAGTCACTACAGACTACGATCGGATTGGGTCTAAACCCGACCAAAGGGATATTAAATCCCCACTGGTCACCCATGAGATAGAGGTAGTGGAAGAGCCACACATGGATTATCCCTCCACTTTGAGGACGAACGGTGTCCGGATTACCGATCTCTCTGAGCCGGACACCCGTTCGCGGGAGGACATGACCCAGACCCCGAACTTAGAGTCGGGCAGCAGGCCAGAAAAATTGGGCAACATCCCGGAGTCCGGGCTGCCAAGCCCAGAAGCTCCTCTGCCCTGGGTGTCAGATCAGGTCAAAATTCGGATTTAAATACACCTGCTCACCCAAACTTATGCCATCTATCCCATATCAGACAAGAGCCCCAAGAGACGGTACATCGCTACTGGGCCAGATTCCTCCTTGTGATAAACAAGGTCAAGGACTGTCGCGAGGAAGACACAATCTCACTTTTCTGCATAAATTGCACGAACGAAGGGATCCTCAACTCCATAAGTCGTCGTGACATAGTACACTTTGCTGACTTAGCAACCATACTACAGAAGTATTGTGCGATGGAAAGCGCCTGGAAAACCCAAACAGACTTCTGGGATAATCCGGCTCTCACCAAACCCTTCGTCCAAACTAAAAGGGTAAACTCTCGTAAGTTACCCGATCCAATTCCCAAAAAACCAAAGCCTTCTCCAGGGCGTGGAACCGTATTGGAAGAATGGCTCAATGGGCCATGCAAAATTCACAGTACGCTGGATACCACGCCAACGCATAGCCTTGGAACATGTTGGATACTCCAGCAGGTAGAAAAAAGTGGCGAGGATATCCTTGTAAACCATAACGCAGAGCAACATCCCGCCGAGGACAACAATGCGGTACTGACGGTCTTCGAGACTTTCGCCTCAAACAAAAGGCGCAAGCGAGCTCATTAAAGTTTCGCTCAAGTCTGCCACGTGGCAGAAATAAATCCGTGGAGCGACACTGCTATAACCTTCACTGCCAGTGACGAACCTCAATTCCAAACAGTCAGGGCACCAGCCGCTTTGGTCCTTAGCCCAATCGTGGACGGCTTCCGGCTCACTAAAGTACTCATGGATGGCGGAAGCGGATTAAACCTCATCTACGAAGAAACCCTCAACAAGATGGAAATTGACAAAAGTCGCATTGAGCAAAGCAGCACGACCTTCAAGGGAATCATCCCTAGTCGGTAGGCACGGTATGCGGGAAAAATCACACTGGATGTGGTATTCGACACGCCGGAGAATTACATGTCCGAATAAATCACGTTCCAAGTGGCCCCGTTCAGCAACGGATAACACGCCCTTTTAGGGCGGGATGCATTCACAAGCTTTCAAGCCATACCCCATTACTGGTACATGAAGCTCAAAATGCCCAGACCTAATGGAATCATCACTCTAGTTAGTGACCCGGACGTTGCACTCCGTGCCGAAAGTAAAACTGCCGCACTAGCCCTGGAAGCATTATCCGAAGCCCTAGCGGCCGAAGAACTAACAATGCTGCGTGCCACAGTGGACAGAGATGACGTGATACTCGACAAGCGACACAAGTCCACATCTTTCAAGCTCGAGGACGAGATAGTAAAATTCCAGGTCCACCCAACGGACTCCACAAAGACAGCTTCCATTGGGACACAGTTGAGCCCCACAATGGACGCCGCACTGCGAGACTTCCTACGCGAGAATTGGGACATTTTTGCCTGGCATCCTTCAGACATGCCGGGCATCCCACGCAGGCTGGCCGAACACAACCTCAATATACTGAAAGGATACAAGCCAGTCAAGCAGACTCTTAGGCGCTTTTCAGAGCCTAAGCGGTAAGCCATGGGAGAAGAGCTAGCCAATCTACTCGAGGCCGGGTTCATCAGAGATATAAAACATCCGGATTGGCTAGCAAACCTGGTAATGGTACCAAAGAAGGACAAATCCTGGCGCCTATGCGTCGATTTCAAAGACCTCAACAAGGCCTGCCCTAAGGATCCCTTCCCCCTCCCTCGCATTGACCAGATCACCGACACCACTTCAAGACATGACTCACTATGTTTCCTCGACGCATACTCCAGATACCATCAGATAAAGATGGCGGAATCCGACCAAGCCACAATGGCCTTCATAACGCCATATGGCCCCTTTTGTTTCAACATTATGCCTCCGGGCTCAAAAATGCCGGTGCAACCTACCAACGCATGATTCAGACATGCATGGAGAAGCAAATCAGCAAAACTGTGGAGGCATACGTGGACGACGTGGTCATCAAAACAAGACATGTCGAAACTTTAATAGATGACTTGAGACTCACGTTCGACAACCTCCGAACATATGACATCAAGCTCAACCCGGAAAAATGTGTTTTCGGCGTACCCTCCAGGAAGTTGCTCGGCTTCATCATTTCCAATAGAGGAATCAAAGCAAATCCAACAAAAATCCGAGCTCTGTCACAGTTGGCTATCCCAACAGACCTCAAGCAGATCCAGAAATTAACTAGATGTGTGGCTGCCTTAAGCCGCTTTATCTCCCGATTAGGAGAAAAGACACTACCTCTCTATCGCTTTCTTCGACGCACCGAACACTTCGAGTGGACGGATGCGGCCACGGTCGGACTGGATGAAATAAAGACCCTATTGGCCAGCAATCCAGTCCTGACCGCGCCAAATACTAGCGAACCTATGCTATTATACATAGCTGCAACACACCAGGTTGTAAGCGCAGTGCTCGTCGTCGAACGAGAAGCAGACGGACACCGGTTCCCGCTCCAAAAGCCGGTATATTACGTGTCCACTGTCCTCACTCCATGCAAATCTCGATACCCACACTATCAAAAGATAGCGTACGCGGTCTTCATGGCATCCCGGAAGCTATGACACTACTTCCAAGAGTGTTTGATTATGGTGGCCTCCGAAGTACCACTAAATGACATAATAAACAACCGCCACGCCATGGGCCGGATTGCTAAATGGGCTATCGAGCTCCTCCCGTTCGACATAGTATACAAACCATGGTGGGCCATTAAGTTGCAAGTACTGGCCGACTTTTTCGCTGAATGGACAGAAGCCGAACTCCCTAAAGAGTACGGCGCATACTCCAGTTGGATCATGCACTTCGATGGCTCTAAAATGCTGGCCCGATTGGGAGCGGGTGTAGTCCTGACATCCCCCACCGGAGACACGGTCCAATACGTACTCCAAATATTATATGCATACTCCAACAACGCAGCCGAATACGAGGCTCTGTTGCATGGTCTTCGGATGGCAGTCTCTATGGGCATTCAATGCCAAGAAGTGCGCGGGGACTCGAACCTCGCAATATCGCAAATAAATGGAGACTTCGATGCCAAGGATCCGAAAATGGCGGCCTATCGTAATGCCGTCCTCAAAATGTCAGCTCGGTTCAAGGGGCTCGAATTCCACCATGTGGTCCGCGAAAACAACCAAGCGGCGGATATTCTCGCCCGCATCGGCGCTAAACGCGACCCCGTCCCACCTAATATATTCTTGGAAAGGTTGTTCAAGCTATCCGTGGTATGGGAAGGGGAGACCGGTAACACCAGTCCGGCTCCGAACACAACCCCAAATTCCGAACCATCTGACGTAATCAGGGGCTCCACCACCGAAATAACACCTTCGGCCCACGAAATCATGGCCGTTATCGCCCCGTGGACTGAGCCCTTCTTGGCCTACCTAAATAGGCAAGAACTCCCAGAGGACCAAAATGAAGCATGTTGTATTGTGTGGCGTTCCAAGGCCTACAAAGTCCATGAGGGAGAGCTCTATAAGAAAAGTGCCACCAGAGTGCTCCAAAGATACATCTCCGAAGAGGAAGGGCGGCAGCTCTTGGCTGAAATCCATGCCTGACTCGGCGGGTACCATGCTGCAGCCCGGGCACTTGTCAACAAAGCCTTCCGTACAGGTTTTTATTGGCCGACAGCCCGGGCAGATGCACAGGACCTTGTCCAACATTGCGTCGGTTGCCAGCTTTTCGTCAATCAAAGCCATATGCCCCCTACCGCTCTCCAAACAATCCCCATAACTTGTCCCTTAGTGGTTTGGGGGCTGGATATGGTCGGACCTCTTAAAGGGGGAAGCCATAAGAGAAAATACTTGTTGGTCATGGTGGACAAGTTCACCAAATGGATAGAAGCCAAACCAGTTAAAACTGCTGAATCTGGACCAGTGATAGATTTCATATCAGGGGTTGTACACCGTTACGGCGTCCCCCAAAGCATCATCACTGACAATGGCTCAAACTTCACAACCGATGAAGTGAAAACTTGGTGCGGCAACATGGACATTAAGCTAGATTACGCCTCCGTCTATCATCCCCAAACAAACGGTCAAGTCGAACATGAAAATGGTCTCATCATGAGCGGCATCAAACCTAGACTAGTGCGATCCTTGAAGGAATCGGACACGCACTGGGTTGAGGAGCTCGACTCCGTACTCTGGGGGCTACGGACCATGCAGAATCGTACCACCGGATATACACCATTTTTATGGTGTACGACGCAGAAGCAGTTCTGCCCTGCGACATAATCCATGACTCACCTCGCGTGTGCATGTACGAAGAGAAGGAAGCCGAGCTAGATCGGCAGGACAACTTAGATGCCCTGGAGGAGGAGCGCGATGTTGCAAAAGCCCGTTCCGCATTCTATCAACAGCAAGCTGAAAGGTAAGAAAGCAGAGAAGTGCGGGCCAAGACTTATAACATTGGCGAACTCGTTCTACGCCTACCATAGAAGTAGAAGGACAAGCTCAAACCCAAGTGGGAGGGTCCCTTCATCATTGATAAAGTTCTCACCGGAGGAGCGTACCATCTGCGCAATTCATCCGATAACAGACTCGAGCCGAACCCATGGAACGCGGCCAGACTCCGGAGATTCTACGCCTAGTGCCGAACTTAGTGTTCGTGTCCTTACCTCCGCTCTTTCAATTATGTTCTCCTTTTTTTCTCCTTTCTCACCCTCTTTACCTTCTTCACACAAGGTATTAAATACTATGCAGATGCTTGAATCACTCCGGCCGCACTATGTGTGCTCACCATACCTGGGGGCTTCCTATACGGAAGCTAAATATAATTACTTTTATGGCTTCCTGCCTACCACATATGCGTCCTTTTCCATATGTGCCTTTTCTTCGCCATTATATGCATCGATATGACTTAAGATTTGGCCATGCTGGGTTGCCTAGCTCTTGTGTTTATGCCCTACGTTCTCGTTAATTCGGCTAGGGCATAAGGGGAGCACATCTGTGATTGTTACTGCCGGTTCAGTCGGATGTGTACCTCAGACTGGGTGAAGCCGAAAGCTAGCATTCTTGAGGGAATATTTGGTAGGTGAACAAAAGATGTTTTTTTCGTTTATTACAATGTAAATCGCCAGATGTTTTGTATCCTGCGCTTCTGTTCGCAGTTCAGACATGCACATCGATGCATGCGTACCCAGGGAAGGAACCCCTAACGAAACTATTCTTTCTGAAAGATGTTTCTTACTACCCATGTAATATAACATAACTAGTTGGGTACTTGTCTGTTCAAGAACTTATGACCCCTACGCCTAGTTTCCACGCATACCCCAGTTTTACATAACTGAGCGGGTATTCGGATACACCCCGAACTATCGGGTCCGGGGGCTGAAGCGAAAAGGTCCACCATGACAAATGATTTTCAATCCGGCTAGGGACTACAAATGTCCATTGAATTACATAATCACTTGGACTGGCTATATTCTTCCTCTATACCATCCAACAGGCTGTCTAGCCTACAATCCTTTTGGGAATACTTTGCGGCTAACGCTACTTGGTCATACACCAGACTTACGGGAATGTCTTGCCCATCTGGCCCCACCGGTCCGACTTCGGCCATATGGTTTGGGTCAGCCTTGGCGTATCACGTCTTCACCATGGCCCTGGCTTCCCTTGCACCTTGTTGGCAGGCTGACACCTTCCATAACCGGAAGCGCCGTCGTGCTCCTTTGAGCATATCCATGAGCTCCCCCATGCCTCATGGCAGTGAAGCGGATGGCCACAAGGCCTGGGCAATAACCTGCATCACCTGTCGAGCTCGTCCGTGCAGTTGTGAGAGATCTTGCAGCAAATCGCCTGCAGACCAGGGCATCTCCTCTTCAGGACGGCCCGTCAGCATACCTACAGACATAATTCTATTAATACGCCTCCTCGTCGAACTGTACTGCAGTTTGTTTAAGCACTTACCATAAATGTCGTGACGAAGCCTCCCGTTCTCCTTCACGGAGTCCGCAAGCTGAGCTCGAACATCTGCTAATTCGACGCCCAGCCAGATGTTGGCATCTTGGAGATTGTTTTCCTCCTGCCTAACCTGCGTAAGCACATGCTCGCCAGCATTTAGCTGTCTTTGGGGATATGACTTGCTATCTTTTACGACCTCCATATTCTCTCCGGGATTGTCTGCAGAATCTTCTGTTAGACTTATAAATCAAGCCACATGCTAACTGGTATACGTCCTTAAAATTTCTCTATTGAGAAAAGTGTTACCAGATGAGGCCTTCTGGGATTCCTCTAGTTTGGCAACTGCGGCCCTCAGCTGGGTCTTGCACTCCTCAAGCTCCTGAGTTAAATGGGTATTCTTCTCTACAAGAACTTGTGCATACAATGATCCTTAAAGTAGTTGTTCCAACTGTTTCAAGTCTCACGGGCTACTGTTATACATGCTTATCAAATTTTCTTACCCGTATATCCTTTGCATACTGGTCCGTCGCTAGGGCGAGTCCATCTTGGACAGCTCGGATGTATGCGTCTCTTGAATTGAAGGCATTGAATGCCTCTTCGGAAAAATTACCATTGCGGAGTACGGCCCGTCGGCGCTGGTGATTTTCATGACGCTCTCTACTTCAGAATTTGTGGCAGAGAGCCTATCCGCATCCTCTGTCGGGGACAATTCGGCATCGACCCCACATTAGCCTCCTCTCTTGAAGCCAGTTCTGGAATCCGGCTGGTGGAGGCGTGACCGGCAGGATCTCCGGATATAGTCCGGCGATTACTCTTTCTACCATGACACGATGGACGCCGTCACATTTCAAAAATGATAATCGCAGAGCGGATTTTGATTATACCTCTGTGACGGTGTTTCGACCCTAACCGCCTTCCTCTTGAGCCTGCCTGGCCCGGATGCCCTTTGCTGATGAGCCCCTAGGGGCTCGGCGCCGCATTCCAATGGTCATCTCTATAAAATACGATATTTGTGCATAAGGCATGGTATAAGGAAGGAATCCTCTTCGGAGGTTAGGGCTTCAGTTTCGCTTACACGTGGCGCAGGGAGCAGTCCGGGATAGTCGGCAATAATGTCCACCAAGGTGCTGTCACAGCTTGCCTGATAAAATGTCCCGTCGACAAGCTCCATAGATATATCCAGATCTTCTTCAAGTCCGGGGTCGAGGGCCCGGCCAGGATCCTCTGGCTGTGGAGAGGGGCTGTTGAACTCTTTCACGGCCTTCCTCAGTTCTTGTTTAGAAATGTCATGGTAAATGATTGTGATGAAGGATGCAAGAATGAATAGAGTTGAGCAAAGAGTTATGGCTTACCCAGCTCGGTGAGTTGTACATGGAAAATCCATCCCGCGGTTTAATGCGGAGGAACTCGTCTTCTTCTCCTTTATATAAATCGGAAAGTATTTTCGCCAGAGCGGTGGCGAAGTCCGGATACGACCCCAGTGGGTGGCATCGTCTTCCTCGTTGAAGTGCCACATGGGCTTCCCCCGATATTGAAGTGGCTGCACCCCCCCCCCCCGCATTATGCATATTGATATAACTTCGACTATTGTCAGTCCTGATTGGGCCAGTGTCTTTATCCTGCCCATCAGGAAGTATACTTCTCTGTCATCTTGCTCCTGGGGGCTCCGAGGGCGCCAACTTTGGTGTTTCTTCAGTGGAGCGTCATTAAACTCAGGAAGGCCCGTCCGGATTGGGTCCGTAAGGGGAACGTCATCTACATAAAACCACTCCGAGGGACAGTCTTCGGATGCCTTCTTTGGAATGCCGGACATGTATCCGGTCTGGGCGACACGCCATATTTCGTCTCCGCCCACTTGATATAGATCCCCCCTGATTATGAGGGACGAGGCAGAATAACTTCTTCCATAACCCGAAGTGAGCCTCGCAGCCCAGGAATAACTCACAGAGGGCAACGTATCTGGCGATGTGCAGCACGGAGGTGGGGGTAAAGTTATGCAACTGGAGGCCGTAGAACTCCAAGAGACCGTGGAGGAATGGGTGGACTGGAAACCCGACGCCTCTTAGCAAATATGGGATGAGGCATACCCGCTCTCCCCTGAGATGGGTTAGGAGATCTCTCCGCTTGTGCCCCGCCATTATAGGTGGCTAGTCCAGCTCGGACGGGGACCATGTACCCGGGTGGAAGAAACCCTTGGGTCTGCAACTCTACTAAATGGCTGTGGGGGACAGAACATTTTTCTCAATCACATGGCTTAGAGCTAAGGGAGCGAGAAGAGGAGCTGCGGCGACCGGCCATGGTGGAATGGTTTTTTTCGGATGCGCTCTATCGGATGCTTGCTTGAGGGAAGAAGGTGAGATTTGGATCTGAGGATCCCCGTCTCTCCAAATAGACGATTCGCCTGCAGCGTCAGGGTGGCAAATGTAAAAATGCCCCGGCCCCTCTTATTCGCTCGACATGTGGGGATGGCCATTATTGAGGCACAAAAGACGAGGAACACAACATTGATGGGAAGCTGGACACTCTTTGCTACAATAGGTACTCTGGATTTGGAGAAGAACCCGCCTTGCAATGCCGAAGACAATCTGCATGCCGGACTCATCGTCATTGAAGCCTGGTTCGGGGGCTACTGACACCGTCCTGGACAAGGGGGTATTCGGATAGCCGAACTATACAATTTGGCCAGACTGTTGGACTATGAAGATACAAGATTCAAGACTTCATCCCGTGTCCGGATGGGACTCTCCTTTGCGTGCAAGGCAAGCTTGGCGATTCAGATGTTAGATCTCCTTCTTTGTAACCGACTCTGTGTAACCCTAGCGTCCTCCGGTGTCTATATAAACCGGAGGGTTTAGTCTGTAGGACGAGGACAATCATAATCATAGGCTAGCTCTTAGGGTTTAGCCTCTACGATCTCGTGGTAGATCAACTCTTGTAATACTCATATCATCAAGATCAATCAAGTAGGAAGTAGGGTATTACCTCCATCGAGAGGGCCCGAACTTGGGTAAAACATCATGTCCCCTGCCTCATGTTACCATTAGCCTTAGACGCACAGTTCGGGACCCCCTACCCGAGATCCGCTGGTTTTGACACCGACATAGAAAACTATGGGATCACTGGAATCCCTACTATGGTCGGCGGGTGCGGGGTTGTGGAAAGAGCAGGTCTAAGAGCCAGCACATAGATCGTTTACCCAGGTTTGGGCCGCCAGGATGCGTAATACCCTAGTCATGCTTTGGTGTGTATTTCAGTGTTCTTGAGCTAGCTACCATGCGTGATTTGCTCAAAAGAGCTAAATCCCTCTCTCGTACGCCTCGGGCCTCCTTTTATAGGAAAAAGGGGACACCACAGTGGCGCACAGGAGGTGGAAAGTGCATGTGGTGGCTGAGTCTATCCTCTGGCAGCGTTGGACAAACGCATTTAATACGCTGCGACGTGCCCTTCTTGCTGTCACCGCTTCGCCTTGCCTCGACACGCGCCCAGGCCAACGAGGCATGCCACGCCATGTAGGATGGCAGGCTGCTGAGCTAGAGCGGTGGCAGCGTCTTCAGAAGATCTGCACACCACCACACAGGTGCTTGCTGAGTTGGCGCCAGGGCCGCACGTCGCCATGTAGGTGCTCGCCTGGCTGGCTGGGCTGGCAGCTGCATGGGAATGGCGGTGGAGCCTTGGCGGGCACGGGCCTGGCGCGGCCCCGCTGATGTCCTCGACAAGGGTCCTGTCGGGGCTCGACAAGGGTCTTGCCGCGACACTGTGGACGTCCCCGGCAAGGATCTTGCCAGAGGTCTCGTGGATTTCGTCGGCAGGGATCGTGCAGAGGATCGCCGTCTTCTGGTCCTCATCTGATCTTGTGTGTTAATGATCTTCACGAAGATCTGCATGCCACCACGGAGGTGCCTCCCGAGCCTTGGTTCCAATGTGGCTGATGATGTTGGAACCCTCGGGCTCAATGGTGGCGCGCTCCGCTGGCGTTGGGAAAGTCGCCCCGGCAAGGCTCTTGACGGGGAGTCCACCTCACCCTCTCTGCTTCTTGTGTTTATGGTCTTGGCGTTGCTTTGATCGTCCTGTGGCCTCGGCTTCCCTCCTCTGCCCTGCTAAGTGTGGCCGCGGGCGCGGCTCTGACTACCCATGCACAAGTAAAGGGGTAGAAAGTAGAGCCCCTACTTCTGTACACCGACAAGAGCCCCCGGGCCTGGGCCACACATAAGCGCGACGCGTTGTTGGGATCGGCCCAGAACGGTGGGTGGGCAGGGGGGCCAATTTTTACCGTGGTAACTCCTTCGTCCGCTGTGCTTCCCCATGACTCGAGTTCAATGTGCGACGTGGAGGGTCATGCGTGATGTGGGGGGCATGTGTGGGGTGCCTGCTGCACGCAGGCGTCATGTCGTAGTAAATGGTAAAGAGGCGGCCGGCGCCTTCCCCATAAAAAGGAATAACCACAGGCGCGCTACTCATTTACCCTATGTGCTTTCTCCAATCTCGACACCGCTGTCCCCATCTTCTTCCTCCTAGAGCTCTCACTTCTGCTTGTCGCCACTGCGCCCAGCCGCCATGACGCCCAAGACTGGCAAGGGCAAGGGGGCGGCCAAGGATCCCGTGGAGAGGGAAGTGCCAGAGAACGAGGCGGCGGTGCGGCGGGCGCAGTTTGCCTACTTCTCCCCGTCATCGGTCAATGTATTTCACCTCAAGGACTTCTTCAGGCCTCTGTGGGCGGTGGAGACAATGGGGCACCCTGCCACGCGCGTCATCCCCGCCAACTGCGTCAAGGCCGGCCCAAATCGGTACCCCTTCTTCGTTGATTTCTTCTCCTGCGGGCTCTTCCCCCTATCTCTGATTTCTTCAACGATGTCATGCGCACCTTCGGCTTCCGTCTTTTGGATCTTACACCGAATGCCATGGCGTGCATGGTGTCCTTTGCCCACCTCTGTGAGGGCTTCGCCGGGGTGCTTCCCAACACGGCGCTCTTCCGCCACTAGTTCTACGCTCGCCTCCAACCAGGGGGCGCCCTCTCCAGGAGCATCTCCTAGATCCCGAGGGCCCAAGAGAAGGGCACATATTCGTAGGGTACCCACAAGGAGAGGTGGGATGAGTGGCGAGGTCGGTGGTGCTGGATCGAGGAGAAGAACCCGTCTGAGTTCTGCCGGGTTCGTCAGAGCCCGCCGACCCGTGCCGAGGACTGGGGCGACCTCGACGCTGACGATGCGAAGCTTTCGATCGCCACCACCAGGATCCATCGCCTTACCACGGTCGGGCTCACCCTGGAGATGATTGGAGCGGACATCATCCGCCACCGAATCGCCCCGCTGCACAACAAGGGGAGGCCGGCCTGGGACTTCAGGAACGCGGCCGACATCATGAGGCTCTGCCCCGATCTGAAGCATAACTTCACGGTGATAGGAAACGCCTAATTCTGCCAGAGGCACTTCCAGCTTGATGTGTTCAGTGAAGGCAGGGTGGATAGGACTGGCAGGGCCGCGAAGGCCGGCAAGGTCATCAAGGGGGCCCTGTTTGGGTTGCCGCCGGGTGTGTTCCCACTGAGCAACAACACGTGCCGGTCTGCCATCCTCGACATGTGTAACGCACTGGATTCGATGCGCCAAGTGTCTTCCAGTTATTCGCCTTTGTTTCCATGTCATTTTCTTGCGTGTTGCATTTTGCCATGTCATCATCTGCATTTCATCTGCATGTTTTTCAAAACTTGCATCCGTTCGGGTTCTGCCGGTTCTCTCCGTTGTCCGTTCCGAGCCCTTTCACACTCGCACGCGCCCTCGGCACCTCAGAATTATTATTTTATAAGTGGCATAAAAACATTATCTGAATGGGATGAAACTTGGTGTGCGGTCTTATTATAGTGTAGATAGACCGTCTGTCAAATTTCATCATATTCGGAGTTCGTTTGATGGCCCAACCGTTATACATACAACCGCAATATAGCCAGTTTAAACGTCGGACATTTTCGGTCTCCGAAAACCATTGCCGGGCTGCTATTCTCGTCTCTCCTCTCAACCCAACTCTTCTACACAGTCTTCTTGGCCCAACTACCCACCCCTCCGCTCCGGAGCATCCGATGGCGATCGAACGGCTCCGAAACAGAGCAAAAACCTCCTAACCCTAGCCCTTTTCCCTACTTAAACCCCCTCCCCATGCCATTTTGGGCGTCCCTAGCCTAACCCTAGCCCCCACCTACCTCTAGCCCTCTCTCCCCTCATTTTCTGCGCCGGCCCTCTCCTCCTCCGCCACTTGGCGCTGCCCCAGCCGCCAGCCACCACCCAGCGCCGCCGCCAAGTCAGAGGCGACGTCCCGGCGCCCACTCCCCGTTCGCCATGCGTCCCTTGTCGGCTTCCCCCCACCGGGGCCCGCCCAGGCCCGGGTTAGGCCCGCGAAGCCCATCGAGGCCCGTGCCCGAGCCCGCACGCACGAGCGAGCGCCGCCGCCGCCCGGCTCCCGTGCTTCCGCGCTCCAGCGCCACCTCACGCCGCCGCCGACCACCGCCACCACCGGAGGCCTCGCCCCGGCCGCCTCCAGCACCAACCCCACCACCGATCGGGGCCGAGCTCTGCCGGCGAGCTCCTGCTCCAACTCCGGCCCCGCCGCCTCCGGCCTTCCCCTCGTTGCCGGTCCCCGCCTCCGGCTAGAACCGGGCAGAAGCTGCTCGGATCCATCGTCCCGGCTCCGATCCGGCCGCCCCAGGCCCTCCCTCGCCATCTCCGGCGAGATCCACCGCCATTGACTTTTTCCGCTCGAGGTCTATTATTTTCCACTAAGTCCCTGGATCTTATCTTTTTAATGCTATGTTCATTGCATCATAACTTCATGCTCGTAACTTTGTTTTGTGCGTGTAATATGTCAAACTGTTCATCGTGAGGTGCTTTTCATTTTGTTCCATTGTGCCATGCTCGTTTGAGTTCATCTTGATGCCCAAATCATCATTGTGAGAGTGCTATATGATGTTAACCTGCTGAAACTGTTATAACTTGGTGATTTGTCTTTTTCATTGCATTCTGTGTGTGCATCTTATGAGCTTGATGTCTACATGAGTTTTGAGCTACATCATGCCATCTTTACAGTGGTGAAATCCATGCATTTTTGTGTGCCTTGTGGTGAGTGCATTTAGCTCGTGAAGTAGGGTACTTGCTGTTACTGTTTTGATAGGCTGAAACTGCTATATCATGATGCTATGTAAACCTGCTGCTACAAGTCATTCCGTGCATAATATGGAGATGTTCACTAAGTATGTTTTGTTATGCATGATGTGGTCTATCCATCCATGCCGTTGTTTGCATTTATAGCCTGCTGTAGCTTGTTGTAATCTTGCTCTCAAGTTGCTAAATAATGTTGCTGTCAGCCTGTCAACTTTTAGTTCAGTTTTGCCATGTGTTTTGCTAGTGATCCATGTACCCGATGGGCTTGCTCTTGCCATGTTTAGCTTCATAATTATGTCATCTTATTGTGGTTTGATTTGACATGCCATGAATTGCTCTGTGGTGAGTGGTACAAGCTCACCAACATGCCTACTTATCGTTGTTCCTGCAATGTGCTGTTATTTTCATCAAGTCTGAATCTGTCATATCGTTTGTCATGTTTGCATGAATGCTACCATGTTTTTTGTTGATCTTTGGGAGTAGATCAGTAAGGGAGTTTTGTTCTTTTCTATAGTATTAGCATGCCATGCTTAAGTCTGTCATGATAGCTTGCTGTAACATGTTTGATAGCTCTAAACATTGCAACCTAATGTTATTTCTGCCATGCACAGTGAATTCTGCCAAGTCTGTGAAACTGTTATTATTTGCAATCTTGCCATGTCCTTTTGAGCATGTTATAGTGTTTTCTGGAGATAGCTCAGTGTTCATGTTTTGTCATGCTTTACCTGTACTTCATGCCCATGCCTTTTGTTTTCACGTTGAGATGTTGTAGCATATTGTTTTGATGCTTGCAAGAGGACCGTTACCCTGGATCTCACTACTATCATTGCTATGCTAGTTGCTTCGTTCTATCGCTTTGTAGCGCTACCTATCTCTTGTCTATCAAGCCTCCCAGATTGCCATGTCAGCCTCTAACCTTTTTCACCCTTCCTAGCAAACCATTGTTTGGCTATGTTACCGCTTTTGCTCAGCCCTCTTATAGCATTGTTAGTTGCAGGTGAAGTTGAAGATTGCTCCATGATGGACAGGATTATGTTGGGATATCACAATATCTCTTATTTAATTAATGCACCTATATACTTGGTAAAGGGTGGAAGACTCGGCCCAACCTTGGTTTTACCATTTGCCTCACCACCACCTATACTTTTCCCTTAGGAGTCGCGCTCCTGAGAGTCATCTTTATTTTAGCCCCCCCCCCCCCGGGCCAGTGCTTCTCTAAGTGCTGGTCCGAACCGAGCTGTTTGCGGGGCCACCTCGGGGAAACTTGAGGGCTGGTTTTACTCGTAGCTATTCTCATCCGTTGTTGCCCTGAGAACGAGATATGTGCAGCTCCTATCGGGATTGTCGGCACATCAGGCGGCTTTGCTGGTATTGTTTTACCATTGTCGAGATGTCTTGTAAATCGGGATTCCGAGACTGATCAGGTCTTCCTGGGAGAAGGAATATCCTTCGTTGATCGTGAGAGCTTGTGATGGGCTAAGTTGGGACACCCCAGCAGGGTATAAACTTTCTAGAGCCATGCCCGTGGTTATGTGGCAGATGGGAATTTGTTAACGTCCGGTTGTAGATAACTTGACACTTGACTCAATGAAAATGCATCAACCGCGTGTGTAGCCGTGATGGTCTCTTTTCGGCAGAGTCCGGGAAGTGAACACGGTTTTTGGGTTATGTTTGATGTAAGTAGGGGTTCATGATCACTTCTTGATCATTGCTAGCTTCACGACCGTTCCGTTTGCTTCTCTTCTCGCTCTCATTTGCGTATGTTAGCCACCATATATGCTTAGTCCTGCTGCAACCTCACCACTTATCCTTTCCATACGCATTAAGCTTTGCTAGTCTTGATACCCATGGTAATGTGATTGCTAGGTCCTCGTGGCTCACAGATTACTAAAACAACAGTTGCAGGTACAGGTTTTGCGATGATCATGACGCGAGAGCGATGTTACTTGTTTTGGAGTTCTCCTTCTTCTTCTTGTTCGATCAGGGGATAGGTTCCAGGTCGGCAGCCTGGGCTAGCAGGGTGGATGTCGTTTGAGTTTCTGTTTGTGTTTCATCCGTAGTCAGATGATGATCTCTTGTATGATGTTGATGTATTCTTGGGGCGTTTGTGCCTTTTGTATGTATCCCCACCTATTATGTAATGTTGATGTAATGATATCCACCTTGCAAAAGCGTATCAATATGCGGTTCTATCCTTGGTGGGACCTTCGAGTCTCTTTAGTATAGTATCGCATATTGCGCGTGACAACATGATGCCGATCTTCAACTGCACGACCTCGAGCTGTCCTGGGTCGAGCCCCTGGCACGCGAGGTGCAAGAGTTCTTCAACAGCTTGTCAGAGGGCTACGACCACGACGAGCCGCTGCTCATCGAGGACACCACCCAGGCGGAGATCGACTACATCGCCGCCAGCGTGGCTGAGGCGCAGCTTGCGATGGAGGCTGGCAGCGCTGGCAGCATGGAGGATGAGGCCAACGTGGCCGCGGAGGAGAGGGAGCTCACCCAGTGGGCGGGGGCTGCCGGGGAGGCCAGCGGTGCCAACACCGAGCCCCCCCTTGTCGAGGAGGTGGTCGAGGAGTCGACCGAGGAAGAGGCCGAGGCCGCCGACCCTCCGGCCAAGGGAAGAGGACGTGTCCTGCGGTGGGCCAGTTCTGGCGAGCCGGTCCGGACCAGCAGGACCGAATGGCGGCAAGGGGCCCAGGGGAACCCGTGCGCCAGACGAGGGCCGCGACGCCAAAGAAGGCGGCGAAGACCGCGGTGGTGAAGAAGAAAGCGATTGCCTCTTTGTCCAAGCATCACCGTACTCCATCCCCTTCCCCTCCTCCCGCAGACATCGACCCAGAGGTCGTCTTTGATTTCGGGTCTCTCAGCCCAAGGAGGAAAAGGAAGGCAGTGGAAGAGGAGGCAGGGACAGGGAGACACTAGCCCAGATGGTGGCGAAGAGGGCCAGGGCGTCGGCGGGCGACCAGCCCCCGGCGGGCGCTTCGCACACGCGGTTGTGGGGATCAGCCGGACAGCAGCTCCCGGCGCAGCCCCCAGCTCAGCTGCCAGCATGCGTCCACCACTTACTCCTCATCAACGTGCGCCGGGGTAAAATATTTTGACACGGACCTTGCCGTGGTTGTAGGAGGAGGGCGGCAGCAGGAGGAGCCACCGAGGGCCACCCCCAACACGCCATCCCCATCGACCACACCGCCCCGAGGGGCGTCCCCGGCAAGGGCACCAAGCACCGAGCCTATGCGCATGGAGGAGGAGGAGGTGCACTTGGGCACTGCTGGCTCCGTCCCGACAACATATGTTGGCGGGGAGGGGGGCACTTCTTCTCAGCTCGGCATGGGTAAGTCACCTGCTTTCTGTTCCTACTTTTCCTTCTTTCTTGAACTTCAGTCTTGGACTTGCCTCATTCCCCTTCTCGGTATCCAGATCCTCCCTTGGCGGGCCAGGAGGACATCGACGCCATCATCACGGAGGTCGCCAAGGACGCCGAGGCCGAGGACGACAAGATCGCCGCGGAGGAGGCTACTGAGACCGTTGCTGAGGATGCCGCCAAGGGGTCTGCCGGAAAGAGCGGCAAGGCTGCCGCCGAGGAGGCCGGCAAGTGTGCTGCCGAGGAGGCCGGCAAGGCCGCTGCCGAGGAGGAGGTGCTTGATGATCAACCCTCCTCCTCCGCTGCCTCTGGCTCGGGCAGGTACTTGAAGGTGGGCGATGACTTGTCCGTCCACCTTCCAGGGATGGCGGGCACGAGGGAGCCGGCCGAGGAGGAGGTGTTCTACGACGAGGCGCTCACCGCCACCGGGCTCGAGGTTGTCAACGAACCGAGCACCGGTGGCGGCGGTACCCAGGAGGAGCAACTTCTTCGGGCCATGGGCACCAGCTTCTGGAAGCTCTACGCGCTCCACCGCGCCCATCTGGACAAGGCGAAGTCCAGGGAGGCGGCGGCAGGCAAGGCGGAGGCGGACCTCAAGGAGCGCATCGCCAAGGCGCATGCCTGGTTCCCTAGGCCCATGAAGAATTGAAGGCTGCCCAAGACCAGCTGGCCGAGCGCAAGCAGGAGCTCCTCCTGAAGCAGGCCGACATCAAGAAGGCCCAGGAGGGAGCGAAGGAAGAGGCCACCAAGGCCGAGGCCACCCGGCACCAGCACCAGGCCGAACTAAACACCCAGGAGGAGGACCTCGCCACTGGTGAGGCGGCGCTCGCCGCCACACTCCACGGCAAGGATGAGGAGGTCGAGAAGCTCGTCGCGGAGCGGACCCAGGAGCTGAAGCAGAGGCACAAGGAGGCACTCGATGCTCAAGCTCTGGCTCACGACGACAAGGTGAAGGAGCTGGAGGTGGAGCGGGACGGCCTGAAGAACAGGGCCGAGGAGCTGACAAAGGAGAAGGACACGGTCAGCTGCGCCTTGACGGAGGCGCAGGACAAAGTCCTCGGCAAGGCCGAGCTGCTCACCCGCGCTAACGACTCCACCAAGGACCTGAAGCTGAAGCTGGAGGGTCTCGAGGGGATGCTTTTGGAGGTCAAGGCCCGGGAGGAGACCCTGACCAAGAGCCTGGAGAAGGAGAGGCAGCTACAGAAGAACGACGCCGCCAACCACGAGGATTTTGTGAAGGGCAAAAACCTCTGGATCAGCTACCTCACCGACGTTGCCAATAGGATCACCAAGAAGCTGGCTGCCTTGGGAATGGCGCACGTGAGGTACGCCCCGGAGCCGAACGTGAGCCCCAATGCCAAGCTGACCTTGTTCTTCGAGGGCATCCTTGGAGCCTTGGAGCAGTTCTGCTCTAACAAAGCAAGCTCTCTAGCCAATGAGGCCTGGCAGCTTTGCCGGGTGCCCTGACCAAGGTCCTCACCAAGGTGGCGTACTGGTACCCCAACCTCGACTTCGACGCCGCACTGGAGAGCTTGCCAGAGGACATGGACCTCGGGCCGCTCAAGGAGCGCATCAAGCCCATCATCAGCCGCGTCAATGGAATCGAGAGGGTGGAGGGCCAGCGCCAGGACTAGGCACCCCATTTCTCATCGCCGCTGCAGGTTCACGACCAAGACAATTTTTATCTTTAGTTAGAACCGCAAAAACCATTGATGTAATATAACTCTGCAGTACTTTTGAAACAATGCATGTTATTTTCCAAATTGATCTCTCTCTGTATGTCCACCCTACGTTAATTGGGCAGGCTTGCCGACGCGTAAACCCAGTCCGGGGCGCCTTGAGGATGGATCCTCAATGGCGTGTCGGGTGTGCTTGCTGCTGAGCGAGCCACCTTTCTCTTCTCAGCGCACCCGCCTGAACTTTTGAGCAGACTCGAAACAGAACGAGAGTGTTGACAATAGTGGAAGGCTACCCTGCCGTTCTCGATGCGGCCGCTTGAACTGTTGAGCGGACTCGAAACAGGACAAAGGCATTGCCAATAGTGGAAGGGCCCTGTTGCATTCAGGTTTCTCATACAGAGGGAAAGATCTCCAAGGAGAATAATCGTGTGTAAAAAGAATTGCTCAAAGTTTTGCGTGACTTAGCTTTTTTGTCGCTACGCGAGCGCTCACTGCACCTGCCAACGACGTCGCTTGTTCTATCGCCCTCTTCCTCGGAAGCCATGGCGACGAAGAACTGCTAGACTAGCTGCTAGACCAGATTTTCACAACTGCGTCCCCTACCTGGTGCGCCAAAGATGTTGGTGGAAACGACACCTATGGGATCACTGGAATCCCTATTGTGGTCGGCAGACGCGGGGTTGTGAAAAGAGAGGGTCTAAGAGCCAGCACACAGATTGTTTACCCAGGTTCGGGCCGCAAGGATGCGTAATACCATAGTCCTGCTTTGGTGTGTATTTCAGTGTTCTTGAGCTAGCTACCATGCGTGGTTTGCTCAAAAGAGTCGTATCCCTCTCCCGTACGCCTCGGGCCTCCTTTTATAGGAAAAAGGGGACTCCACAGTGGCACACAGGAGGTGGAAAATGCATGTGGTGGCTGAGTCTATCCTCTGGCAGCGTCGGACAAACGCATTTAATGCGCTGCCGACGTGCCCTTCTTGCTGTCACCGCTTCGCCTTGCCTCGACACGCGCCCAGGCCAGCGAGGCGTGCGACGCCATGTAGGCTGGCAGGCTGCTGAGATGGTGCGGTGGCAGTGTCTTCACGAAGATCTGCACGCCACCATGCAGGTGCTTGCTGAGTTGGCCTCGGGGCCGCACGTCGCCACACAGGTGCTCGCCGGGCTGGCTGGGCTGGCAGCTGCATGGGAACGGTGGTGGAGCCTTGGCGGGTGCGGGCCTGGCCACAGTCCCGCTGATGACCTCGGCAAGGGTCTTGTCGGGGCCCCGTCAAGGGTCTTGCCGCGACACTGTGGACGTCCCCAGCAAGGATCTTGCCGGAGGGCTCGTGGATTTCCTCGGCAGGGATCGTGCCGAGGATCACCGTATTCTGGTCCTCATCTGATCTTGTGTGTTAATGATCTGCACGAAGATCTGCATGCCACCACGAAGGTGCCTCCCGAGCCTTGGTTCCAATGTGGCTGGTGATGTTAGAACCCTCGGGCTTAAGGGTGGCGCACTCCACTCGCATTGGGCAAGTCGCCCCGGCGAGGCTCTTGCCGGGGCTACGGCAGCCGCCCCGGCAAGGGTCTTGCCGGGGGAGTCCACCTCGCCCTCTCTGCTTCTTGTGTTTCTGGTCTTGGCATTGCTTTGATCATCTTGTGGCCTCAGGTTCCCTCCTCTGCCCTACTAAGTGTGGGCGCGGGCGCGGCTCTGACTGCCCGTGCACAAGTAAAAGGGTACAAAGTAGATCCCCTACTTCTTTACACCGACATTTGCCATACTCTCGTGCAATGACAAGTGAATAAACACTCATCTTGTAGATAACACGTCTAGCATGGAAAAAATATCAGCCACCCCCTACCGTTTCATGAGCGGTACGAGCAAACCAAATGAAATTTATTTTGAAAATTAGAGATGGCACATACAAATTTGCTTAGAACAGCACAGAAATACCGCATATAGGTAGGAATAGTGGACTCATATGGCAAAACTGGGTTTAAGGATTTTGGATGCACAAGTAGTGATCATACTTAGTGCACATGATGGCTAGCAAAAGATTGAGAAGCAACTAACCAAGAAACAAAAAATCTCATAAGTGAGCATTAAGCATAACTAGCACTGAATAATGCACCACAAGTAAGATGTAATTTCATTGCATAACTTTTGACTTTCATGCTTGCATAGGGAATCACAAACCTTAACACCAGTATTCTTACTAAAGCATAATTACTTATCAACATGACTCACATATCACCATCATCATATCCCAAAACTATTACAAAGAATCAAGTTTATTTTGTCCAATGATCTTCATGAAAGTTTTTATTATACCCCTCTTGAATATCTATCACTTTGGGACTAGTTTCATATGTTGTAATTGCTTGTTGACAAGCTCAAACAAATTTAAGTGAAGAACGTGTGCATAAAGATTTTCATCTCTCAAAATAATATAAGTGAAGCATGAGATAATTTCTTCAAAATTACTAACTCTCAAATAAATCTAAGTGAAGCATGAGAGTAAATGACAAACTACTCCAAAAAGATATAAGTGAAGATCAAGCGAATACTTAAGTAAATAGGTAGCTATGTGAGGACTCTCTCTTATTTAAAAGTTTAAGATCTAAGTATTTTACTAAAACATCAAGCAAAACAAAATAAAATGTCATTCAAGGATAGCACACATCATGTGAAGAAGCAAAAAATTAGGCTCAACCGATACTAACCGATAATTATTGAAGAAGTAAGGTGGGATGACTACCGGGGAATCCCCAAGCTTAGAGGCTTGAGACTTATTGGAATATTAACTTTGGATGCCTTGGGAATCCCCAAGCTTGAGCTCTCATGTCTTCTTCGTTCCTCTCATATCAATGTTTCCCTAAATCTCAAAAACTTCATCCACACAAAACTCAACGAGAACTCGTGAGATAAGTTAGTATAAATCAATGCAACACCTTATCATTCTATACTGTAGAAAATCACTAAACTTATAATTTAACATTCCCTACTAAATGCCTCTGCATATTTAATACTCCTATCCTCAAATAGAATCATTAAACACGCAAACATATGCAAACAATGGAAACATAACAACAATCTGCCAAAACAGGATAGTTTGTAAAGGATGAAGCTAGATCCAATCTTATTCAACTCAAAAAATTCTTATAATTTACCAAACTATGTAAAATTTATCATAAATTATTGTGCCAAAAGTTTCATCATTTTATCACATTTTGAGTTTTCTCAAGAATTTTTGCAACAACGATAAACTTTCTGTTTTGAAACAACAACTCATATACTTGCAAAATAAGCATGGCAAAGGCTATACTTGACATTTTTATTGAAGTAAAATATGCAAAACATTATTCTAAATAACAGCAAGCAAATACTAACAAAACAAAATGACGCTCCAAGCAAAACTCAAATCATGTGACGAATGAAAATATAGCCTCAAGTAAGATTACCGATAATATTGGAGACGAAAGAGGGGATGCCTTACGGGGCATCCCCAAGCTTAGTTGCTTGGATCTTGCTTGAATATTACCTTGGTATGCCTTGGAAATCCCCAAGCTTAGGGTCTTGCCAGTCCTTATGTCGAGCAATATAAGCCAAAACAGAACTCAACGAGAACTCGTGAGATGCGTTAGTATGATAAAACAAATCATTTCACTTTGGTACTGTCAAAGACAAGATTCATAATTGTTTGCACACAATGCCCATTTTAGCATATAATTTACACAATTTATATTGAGAAATATAAGCCACAGAAACTAGGAAACAAGAAAACTATACATTGAAAACAGAATCTATCAAAAACAGAACAGTCTGTAATGATCTGGAAAACAACCATACTTCTCCTACTCCAAACATTCTGAAAAATTAGCACAACGCAGAGAATTTGTATATCTATCACCTGTACAAGTTTCAGATCAAAAGTACGTTCCTGTGAATTTTCAAAATTCCTGGACTGAGCACAAAAGTTTTTGTTTTTGCACAGATTCAAGTCAACTATCATCCACACTATCCCAAAGGCTTTACTTGGCACTTTACGGAAACAAAAGCAATAAAACATGATTACTACAGTATCATAATCATGTGAACACACAGAAACAATAGGTAAAAGTGTTGCGTTATCTCCCAACAAGTTCTTCTTTACTGCCTTTTTAGCTAGGCATGATGATTTCAATGATGCTCGCATAAAAGTAAAGAATTGAAATATAAAGAGAGCATCATGAAGCATATGACTAGCACATTTAAGCCTAACCCACTTCCTATGCATAGGGATTTTGTGAGCAAACAATTTATGGGAACAAGAATCAACTAGCATAGGAAGGCAAAAGAAGCAAAACTTCAAGATTTTCAACACGTAGAGAGGAAACTTGATATTATTGCAATACCTACAAGCATAAGTTCCACCCTCATAATAAATTTCAGTAGCATCCTGAATGAATTCAACAATATAGCCATCACATAAAGCATTCTTTTCATTATGCATAAGCATAGAAATTTTGTTGCGCCCTACATAAGCAAATTTATTATCATTCATAATAGTGGGAGCAAACTCAACAAAATAACTAGAATGTGATACTTGATTGGCATAATCATATTCAGAATTAAAATTATGATGACAAGTTTCAAGTTTATCATTATTATTTATAGCATACATGTCATCACCATAATCATCATAGATAGCAACTTTGTTCTCATAGTCAATTCAAACCTCTTCCAAAATAGTGGATTCATCACTAAATAAAATCATGACCTCTCCAAATCCACTTTCATAAATATTGTGAAAAGCTTCAACACCCTCAAAAATAGTGTGATCATTACCTAGAGTTGACACTCTTCCAAACCCACATTCATCATTGTTATCATCATAAATAGGAGGCATGCTGCCATTATAACAAATTTGCACACTAAAACTTGGGGGAATAAAAATATCATCTTCATAAAACATAGCATCCCCAAGATTATGGCTTTGGATATCACTAGAATCATGGATATTGAAAGAATTTATACTAGAAACATTGCAATCATGCTCATCATTCAAAGATGCTTTGTCAAACATTTTATAGAATTCTTCTTCTATCAATTGAGCACAATTTTCCTTTCCATCATTTTCACGAAAGACATTATAAAGATGAATAATATGATGCAACCTCAATTCCATTTTTTGTAGTTTTCTTCTATAAACCAAACGAGTGATAAAACAAGAAGCTAAAAGATTCATTTGCAAAATCTAAAGATATACCTTCAAGCACTCACCTCCTCGGCAACGGCGCCAGAAAAGATCTTGATGTCTACTAGCAACTTTATTTTTGTAGACTAGTGTTGGGCCTCCAAGCGTAGAGTTTTGTAGGACGGTAGCAATTTTCCATCAAGTGGATGAACAAAGGTTTATCAATCTGTGGGAGGCGTAGGATGAAGATGGTCTCTCTCAAACAACCCTGCCACCAAATACAAGAAATCTCTTGTGTCCCCAACACACCCAATACAATGGCAAATTGTATAGGTGCACTAGTTCGGTGAAGAGATGGTGATAAAAGTGTAATATGGATGGTAGAAATATTTTTTTATAATCTGAATAAATAAAAACAGCAAGGTAGCAATTGATAAAATGAATCAGAAACGATATTGCAATGCTTGAAAACAAGGCCTAGGGTCTGTACTTTCGCTAGTGCAATTTCTCAATAGTGTTAATCTAATGGGATCATATAACCATCCCTCAATGTGCGATGAAGAATCACTCCAAAGTTCCTATCTAGCAGAGAACATAAGAAGCTTATGGATACGTACACCTCCTCCGCACGACGATGCGCCCGCCCCCAAAGCTCCACCGCCTCCATTTTCCAGGAGGCATCATGGGCTTCACAGGCCGCCTAGTGCCTGGCTTCCTCCTCCGCCTTCTCCTTCTTGAAGGCCACTTGCCTGGCTTTCTTAGCCAGCGGCATCAACTTCCACAGACAAAGATTGTACTAGCCCCAAAACCAATCCAAAGTTGGGGGTCCGGCACAACCTCGTCCGGTGGCGCGTAGGGGTCCTCCTCGTCGCTGCTCTTCGACTGAGCGTCATCGGGGGGCGGTGACTCGTCGTCGGCGCGTGGGAAGACCGGTGGCGCCTTTATAGAGATTTGAGAGAGAGAGACAGAGAGAGAGAGCGAGGGGGAGCGAGGGGAGGATGTAGGTGAGAACAATGTTAAGGATATCGCTTATCGCTATAGTTAGCCGTTGCATGTAGATGTAGTTCAAATTTGAATTACGGTCATTAAATGGCTAGTAAATCACTTAAATGTCTTTATAAGGTCAAATGACCCCTAGAATTTTCCAAATTTTCCCATGACAGTTGTATTAGTGCATGTTAAACATAGAAAAAATTTGAAGGCCGTAAGAGGAAGCTATCTCCCGTTCGTCATCAAAATGCATTGTTCCCTCTAGGAGCCACGAGCCTTCTAGTGAGTTGCTCCGGTTTGTGAGGGGTGTTTGTCCAAACTTTCGTAAAACAGGCCAATTTTTTACCACATCATCTTGGTGGCATGACATGACATCAAGCAAGGTTTCATGTTTTCCTGATCATTTTTTAATTTTTTGGAATTAAAATTCCATGGCTATACATGCATGTGTCCATGCCGTGAGACCAATATGTTTGAAAATTCCTTCTAATTTACTACACATGGAATTAACTCACAAACAAGTACACAAATATGATTTTTCAAACTGTTATGGTTAGCCATTGCATGTAGATGTAGTTAAAATTTGAATTACGGTCATTAAAAGGCTAGAAAATCACTTAAATGTCTTTAAAAGGTCAAATGATCCCTGAAAGTTTCCAAATTTTCACATGACAGTTGTATTAGTGCATGTTAAACATAGAAAAAATTGAAGGCCGTAAGAGGAAGCTATCTCCCGTTCGTCATCAAACATGCATTGTTCCCTTTCAGAACCATGAGCCTTCTAGTGAGTTGCTCCGGGTTGTGAGGGGTGTGTGTCCAAACTTTGGTCAACAATGCCAATTTGTTTACCACATCATCTTGGTGGCATGACATTACATCAAGCAAGGTTTCATGTTTCTCTGATCATTTTCTATTTTTTTGGAATTAAAATGCCATGGCACTCCATGCATGTGTTCATGTCGTGAGACCAATATGTTTGAAAATTCCTTCTAATTTACTGCACATGGAATTAACTCGCACACAAGTACACAAATATGATTTTTCAAACTGTTATGGTTAGCCGTTGCATGTAGATGTAGTTCAAATTTAAATTACTTTCATTAAATGGCTAGAAAATCACTTAGATGTCTTTAAAAGGTCAAATGAACGTTGAAATTTCCCAAATTTTCACATGACAGTTATATTAGTGCACGTTAAACATAGAAAAAAAATTGAAGGTCGTAAGAGGAAGCTATCTCCCGTTCGTCATCAAACATGCATTGTTCCATCTCGGAACCTCGAGCCTTCTAGTGAGTTGCTCCAGTTTGTGAGATGTGTGTGTGTCCAAACTTCCGTCAAACAAGCCAAAATTTTTACCACATCATCGTGGTGGCATGACATTACATGAAGCAAGGTTTCATGTTTTTCTGGTCATTTTTTAATTTTTTGGAATTAAAATGCCATGCACTCTATGCATGTATCCATGCCGTGAAACCAGTATGTTTGAAAATTTCTTCTAATTTACTGCACATGAAATTAACTCGCACACAAGTACACAAATACGATTTTTTAAACTGTTATGGTTAGCTGTTGCATCTACATGTAGTTAAAATTTGAATTATGGTAATTAAATGGCTAGAAAATCCCTTAAATGTCTTTAAAAGGTCAAATGACCCCAGAAATTTTCTGAATTTTCACATGAAAGTTGTATTAGTGCACGTTAAATGTAGGAAAAAACTGAAGGTTGTAAGGGGAAGCTATCTCCCGTTCGTCATCAAACATGCATTGTTCCCTCTCGGAACCACGAGCCTTCTAGTGAGTCGCTTCGGTTTGTGAGGGGTGTGTGTCCAAACTTTCGTCAAACATGCCAAAAAATTTACCACACCATCTTGGTGGCATGACATAACATCAAGCAAGGTTAGATGTGTTTCTGATCTTTTTTTTAATTTTTTGGAATTTAAATGCCATGGCACTCCATGCTTAATTGTGTTATAGCCGTTAGACCAATATGTTTGAAAATTCTTTCCAATTTAGAACACATGGAATTAAATCGCACACAAGTACACAAAATATGACTTTTCAAACCGTTATGGTTAGCTGTTACATGTACATGTAGTTCAAATTTGAATTACGGTCTTTAAATGGCTAGAAAATCACTTAAATGTCTTAAAAGGTCAAATGACCCCTGAAATTTTCCAAAATTCAACATGACAGTTGTATTAGTACTACAAATTTTCTTGTGCATTTGAAACACCATATGTTGCCACTTTACTCAAAATTCGTCTTTCACAGGTAATAAAAAATACCCACAACATCACACACAGTTTTTTTGTAGGAACCATTTGTGATGAAAATTTCTGGGTCTATTTAAGTCTTCCTCCTTAAGCTTCGCCGGCTCGTCTGATCCAGTGCTGGCAACCCTCAAATCCACAAATCCCGATCCCCATTCCCGCACCCCCCTTCTTGCAAAGATGACATCTGGCAACGCTTCAAGAAGGCCCGTATGATGGCCGCATCCTCCCCAAGCGTCGTCGCCTGCGTCTAGAGCACGACCGCCTACGCTGGGAGTGCCATCACATCCACATTGAGCGTGACTGCATTCACCGAGAGGGCGTCTGCGGAAGCCGACAGGGCAGCTGCAGCAACCAAGATGGCTGCAGCTATTACTGCGATGACGACCACAAATGCCAAGAGTGCTCGAGCTGCCGTCTGTGCCACCGATGTCACCCTAGCCCGGGACAAGGCCATCCATGCCAAGATCAAGGACGCATACACCAAGATATTCTAGGCCACCTCGGAATCCAGCATGCAACCCACGTCCGAAAAGGCGGCGGTGGCTATGGAGCCCCTGCTTCCTCATGAGATCACCAAGCGGGATCTAGAGATGTAGGAGGCGGCGGAGATTGAGGAGCGCCGGGAGGAGGAGTTGCACGTGGCCTAGGTCGAGGTACAGAAGATTTTGTCCGTCGAGGAATCGGCGATGGAGTAACAACGCGAGCTCTGGCGCAGCCACTACTATGAGTACTACAACCTTGAGGGCGGCGCCGAGGACGAGGACAAGGACGAGGACGAGGATGCACTTGACTTTAGCATGGGGGACGCGGAGACAAGTCATCGACGTCTCAACTCACATCGGCGATGCATAGGCAGGCGCGGTGGCGGATTTGTTAAAATTATGTGTACTTAGGCTTTGTTTTTAATGCTGGTCTTTTGTTAGAGCAATGTTTAGGTCAACTGGCTCTGTTTAATTACTAAAATTGCTAGATTCAGTAAGTGTGGTCTGTGTGCTGTACGCTCTTTTGTGTGCCCAAATTAGCAAGTGATGTTAAATTATGCAATGACGTACCCGGGGATATTTCCACCAAAATTTGAATTATCATACTCATCCCAAGAGCGTAAAGCATAAGAACCGTTTGCGATGCACACAATCATTCAAAGTGAATGGTGTACGGCGGCACTATGCAAAGTTTCCCTCCACATTTCAAAATTTTTGGCCTACCGCCGAAATATCTACCCCACCCCCTTTTCTCCCCGACCACAAGTCACATTTCCCCTATTTCCTCCTTCCTTCCTTCCTTCCTAAGCTATAGCCGCTTCCTCGCTTGCTTCCTCGCTCTCGCTGTCTCGCATCCTACCGCCGGGGTCGCCATGGTCTTCTTCAAAGACCTCTCCAGTGGTTCCTCCTCCGCTGACGACTCCTTCACCACCCGGGTATGCCTCTTTTCTCTCTCTCGGGCTATGACTTGGAACGAAGGATTTTTACCGGATGGTCGAATTGAGTCATTTCTTCCTCTTGTAGTTCCCTAAGACCATCAGTTGCAACAAATGGAGCGGGGTGGCTGAAGATCTGTCTGCTCGTTGTCACCATCAATGTCCGTCCCAGCCCATTCATACCACACCTTCAACCAAACGAATCCTAAAATAGTGTCATAGTTTGTACCTAGTATCTAAAAATGTTGCCATCTCATTAGTGGTGCCATTAGAAATTTATTTGGCACCACTTCAGCAGTTTGTGCAGCCAACTTTGGTCCACACATACGAGCAGCCAAGTAGTAAAATACTAAATCTTTATGACACGAAGGAACTGGGCATCAGAGCAACTAGGTGCTCAGGAGTCCGGGTCCCTGATTTTTTTCTGCTACATCGGCTTGCCAATGCAGGGCACCGGTGCGAGATGTAGCAATAGTTGTCTTTACACCAATTTTGGCATACATCATGGACGGCCTTAGTGTTATTAGTTCTATGTTACTAAAATTGTGCATGTACATACCTGTGACTATCAATTTGTTGTCATCCAAACACTATCACTATGTTGTTGCAGTTATATTTACCTTCCTCTTAAAATGTTCAATTTGTTATTTATAGTACATGAGTAAGAACTTGTAGCCTTGTTGTAGTTAGTTATAGCTTCTGGTGTTTCAGAATTTGGTTGTTGTCTCAGTAGCAATTAATTCATTTGCACATTGATCTTTTTGAGAGGATATGTTATAATTAACATGTTTCTTCAGTTTTTCAAAATAAGTATTGGTGAATTTCTATGTTTCTATAAACCCATTTCCCCTACAATTGTTACTGGTCTAGTTTTAAATAATATAGGATGAACGGAAGTGTTCTTACTTGGAGTGAGTTGATCAAGAGTGGCCAGAGTCTTTGAAGATGTGCCTAGCAAAGCTCTCAAGCATGTATGAGTAAGAGAACAGAGGTAGGCTTAGAGAAAGTGTTGTCAACACTAAAGAATATATGAAGATGCAGGATAAAAAGAGGAAGGTGCAGAATGAGCTCAGATTTTTTAAATCATACTTTGCTAAGATGGTGTTGGCGAAGGAGGAGGCACTTTACCAGTTGGCCAGTGCAAAACATGTTCTTACTGAACTGAAAGCAGATGTGGATAAGACGATCCTGGATGATCTCAATTAGGGAAATTAATATATTGTTCTAATATTGTTCTTGTGAATTTGAACTAGCTATATGTTATGTTGTGTTGTTTTCAGGTAGCTTCGTATTGTGATGTTAAAATATATTTATGTGCCTGATATGAAATTGGCAAACAGCTATTCGATATGAAATGTGAAATTTGCGTAATACTAGAATTATTAATTGTAAACTAATAAACCTGCTAAATGGGTCATAGAACTTTGCAGATGGTTCTATCAGTAAAAGTACTTGTGATGGATAGCCCAATGCACACAGTTTTCGTCATCAAATCGTGTGAGATCTAGTTGATAAAAGCAAACTATTAACCAAGGTAGAGCATGTGTGGTAGTTACACCTATCACACACGAGCTTATACATAAACCTATGTGGGATGTACATAGGACAGGAAACGTTTTCCCTGGATTGACTGTGTGGGATGTACATATGAATGGAAACGTTTTCCCTGCATTGACTGTGCGGGATGTACATAAGAACGGAAACGTATTCCTTGGATTGACTGTGTGTGATATACATACGAACAGAAATTTTTTTATGGGATTCACCGTGTGGGATGTACATACGAATGGAAACGATTGGGTTTCGATGCCTCGCCCTATCGCGCACAAGCTCATTTTGTCCGAGCCTGTGTGCCAGGAGGGTCTATCCCCGACGGTTTCTGGGTCATGTGGGAAGGACTCCCATATCGCCCACACTCACTTGGCGATGGTTCCAAATGCCGTCGTGGAAAGGGGTTAAAAACCGTGTGTATAGTTCCTCGTTGTACCAGTGCAAGCACACACATGCATGTGTACACATGAATCCCTCCCATCGAGTTGAAGTGGCTAGTACCACACGACACGTCATGAACCGATCTTGCTCTGTGTGGGGACTGTACGATTTTCGATGCACGCACCACATCAATGTTGTGAAATGGTATTTAGACATGCATGCACGCATCACCTCCATATGTATGCATGTAGTGGTTATCGGCTACAAGCCTATATATTCGCGGGCCAGCGTGGACATCCATGATCACCTTGATTGACAACAAGATAGGTTACCGTGGCGGATTATTCCTTTGGTTCTTGTTATCGTAGTATAGGTCATGGTGAGATTCAGATCTAATTAAGTTTGAGCGCATACTACGCACACATGCATGCATGAATCCCTGTCATCGGCTTGAAGTGTGGTGTGACATACATATGCACCGTTAGTTAACCCTCGCTCAGTGTGGGGATTTCTGGTTCGAAAGCACGGTGCCACATCAAAGTTATTCCATTGTGTATTCAAACACACATCTCCAAACATATGTTTGGGCCACACGCAAGCAGTAGTTGTCTTCGGGGACTAGCTAGTTGTGTGATTATTAGCGAGCTTTCCCATCTCCGGGGTCGCATGGACGACCATCACTTTGACCAACAACAAGAGAGAGGTTGTACGACCAAGGTGGATTATTCTTGGTCCATTTTATGATCCATCTTGGTCAGATGCCCTCTATGGCCCGCTGACTGAAAGTGTGTGTGTTGGGGGGGGGCAGCTACTTTGCACTTTTTTAGGTGAACCTCCATGGGGGGCATGCATTCATAGCTTAGGATTCCCTTCCTGTCGACACGAAGGGGGTTAAGCAATACCGTGTGCTTTGCGAGACAGGTGCCACATCGAAGTTGCATTTGGTATTTGAACATCAAACCACCCTTTTCATACATATATTTGGTCCAGATGCAAGTGGGTTCGTGTTCTGACCCTCTCCCGCATCATTTTTCGCCAAATTTATGAACATTAGACAAGTCGGATGATGCAACAGGTGTCGGTGTCAAAACCGGCGGATCTCGGGTAGGGTGTCCTGAACTGTGCGTCTAAGTCTAATGGTAACAGGAGGCAGGGGATATGATGTTTCACCCAGGTTCGGGCCCTCTCGATGGAGGTAATACCCTACTTCTTGCTTAATTGATCTTGATGATATGAGTATTACAAGAGTTGATCTACCACGAGATCATAGAGGATAAACCCTAAGAGCTAGCCTATGATTATGATTGTCCCCTTCTACGGACTAAACCCTCCGGTTTATATAGACACCGGAGGAGGCTAGGGTTACACGGAGTCGGTTACAAAGAAAGAGATCTACCAACCGAATCGCCAAGCTTGTGTTCCACGCAAAGGAGAGTCCCATCCGGACTCGGGACGAAGTCTTGAGTCTTGTATCTTCATAGTCCAATAGTCCGGCCAAAATATATAGTCCGGCTGTCCGGATACCCCCTTATCCAGGACTCCCTCAGTAGCCCTTGAACCAGGCTTCAATGACGATGAGTCCAGCACGCAGATTGTGTTGGGCATTGCAAGGCGGGTTCCATTTCTGAATACTCCAAAGTAAATCTTGAACACTTAAATCGTGTCTGGCTCTGCAAGACGATTTTCACATACCACCATAGAGAGAACAATATTCCATAAATATAATCTGCTGAAAACTTTAGATAACGTGACATCACACCATGGCCGAATCATTATTCGAATCGTTTTCCCACAACCAGCCACCGCACACATTGCGAGGCGGTTTCCTCGGCACGTCTTGTCGAAGCAGAGATCATGTCCCCTTATCACGGGATCCGCATTAATACAGGTATAGGTAACCCAACCGTGCCATCCAACGTGGCGCTTGGAAAAAAGCGATTTCATCAGGCAAGTGGGGAGGCGCATAGTCTTTGCCACCTCTATAAAGGGATAAGGATCTCCCATTTTTACCCACGCCTTCTTCCTCCTTTGCTCATCCATTCTCGCACTCTCGAGCCCCAGCGCCCAAGTTCTCACCTTCTCCGTAGGATCATTCGCAACATGTCCGGAGCGGGAGGCAAGTGGATGGCCTCCTCCGTCACGGAGGAGGACATTACCAAGCTTTGGGTGGCCGGATACCTGGCCACAAACATCACGCACATGCTTCCGACAGAGGGACAGATCACCCCCACTCCAAAGTCTCGGGAAAGAGTAGTGGTCCTCTCTCATTTCATCCGCGGTCTAGGATTTCCACTTCACCCATTCGTCCGCGGGCTCATGTTTTACTATGGGCTAGACGTCCATGATCTAGCCCCAAATTTCACCCTCAACATCTCGGCGTTTATCATCGTGTGCGAGGACTTCCTCCGTGTCAAGCCCCACATCGGCATGTGGCTACGAATCTTTTGTGTGAAGCCGAAGATCGTGAGCGGCCAGCAAGCGGAGTGCGGAGGCGCCATGGTGGGCTGGATGCCCAACGTTACCTGGCTTGACGGCTCCTTCGTGGAGACCATGAAAGGGTGAATCGGGATGGTTCTACATCACTGAGTCGCGCGACGCCAACTGGGCGGCGGCCCCTGAATTCCGATCGGGAATCCCCATGCGGCTCACCTCCTGGGAAAAGAAGGGCCTGGCCTAGGGTGAACCTGCAGAGCTGACCAGACTTCAGAACTGCATCAAAAACATGATGGACAAGAAGATCAAACTTGTCAACGTTGTCTAGGTTATGCTCTCCCGCCGGATCCTTCCATACCAAAGACAGGCATTCAATATGTGGGAGTTCGATTCGGCCAAACACCAGACGCTGCGAGGGCTTTTTGGCATGACGCATAAGGACATCTAGAAGGTGTTGTTCAAGGCCACCGAAGTACCCCCTCCCACATCCGAGGACCGTAGACTCAGCGCCACGCGGCTCGCCAATCTGGTAAGTTCTCTGGTCATCACCAGATGTACCTTTCCCAGTGTATTCGTGGGAGGATTTAAAGTCACCATGTTTATCGAATCAAGATTACATGGTGACGGCGGAGCGGATTGACTATCCGGCTCCGCTGCAGGAAGATCCAGCAACCGCACTCCTGACGGATATGCTAGTACCGGCGCCTTACAAGGCGCCGGAGAAGAAGGCCGAAAAGGAGGCCATGGGGACCAGGAAGGGTCTCCGGTGCAAGGCTGCACTGGATGCCTCGTCCGAAGACGATGAGGCGCGCTCCTCCCATGAAGGGGAGTAGAAGAATAAGAAGGCCGCCCCATCCGGGGAGGCCGAAGGGTCCAAGAAGGCGGCCACGGGGACCAGGAGAGATCTCCGGCGCAAGGCCGTAATAGACTTGTCGTCCGAGGACGGCAAGGAAGATTCCTCCCGCGGAGATGGGGGGAAACATGAAGAAATTCCCCCTCCCCACATTGGGGAGGATAAGAAAAGAAAAGCCGCCCTGCAGGGGGAGGCTAGGACGCCGAAGAAGGGAAAGGCGTCCCTTCCGGATCACTCTGCCACGGCCGCTTACAGCGAGGAGGAGTGGCTGCCCAGGGACAAGCCCCTAGCAAGATCATAAGTATCCGCACTCACTAATACTTTTCATGTGGCTTATCTTCATAGTTTGTTATAACGCCAACACACATATGCAGTCCGGCCAGGTCCCATCCTGAGGTATCCTCTTCGGATAGGTCTCTGAGTGATTCGGCAATGAATTTGCTCCCGACGGCCACCTCCCCTCGGCCTACGGATGACGCCGAGGTGTTGTCCCAAAGGAACCAGAGTAGGGGCGGCAGTTCTGGAGACGCCCCAAGGCGAAATTCCAGACGCCGGGCACATGGGGGGTAAGATCCCAATGGATTATGCTGACGAGAGCCGCAGCAAGTTGGGCTCCCAGCCGGACACTACACCGGAACCTCCAAAGGTTCCGGATTTGGGTAGGTAGCCCCTCGCTAAGGAGGGCGAGCCGACTGTGCCGATGACTTCCGTCGCGCCGGAGGCATCGGATAGTCTGCTGGAAGCGCTTCGCGGCGCTTCCATTGATGAAGAGCACTATACTCTTCTGAGTATGGTGATTCAGAAGGTTCGGTCCGCCAAAAGTGGATTGACCGAAGCCTGCACCAGCCTACTAACAGGCTTTGAGGTAAGTAATCAAAAGTGTGAGAAATTATCACCCAGACAGTAGCCCCTGATACTCTGTTTGGTGTTCGGAAAGAAAAGCCAAACGGAGGGTCAACTCTGAACCGCAGGAGTCTAACATTATGTGTCTATGTGAATAAGCAGGCGGTGTTGCTTGCCGCTGCTTCCCGCACAGCGGAGGTCGCCAGACTCGAACGGGACCTGAAGCAGGCCGAAGAGGAGCTCATCCTCATGAAGAGGCAGCTCGAAGAGAACAAAGGTAAGTGATACCCTGTCCATGTGTCATACATAGGAGAAAAAAATTGGTGATGCCAACAAAAGCGTCATGATTTTTTAATAGGGGCCACGACCGAAGTGGCGGCCCTGAAGAAAGTGCTATCTGAGGCCGAAAACAAGGCGGCCATGGAGCATATTGAGCGTGAAAAGTAAGATGCTAGGGTGGGCGAGGTATAGCAAGAGCTCCAGGAGTTTGGCAAGAAGTTCGAGTCCTTAGAGCGTGACTTCAAGACGCAAGAGTCTGAGCTTGCCAAGGCCCTCCAGAGCGCGACAGACGCCAACGCCGAAGCCCAAAAGGCCCTCCAGGAAATCCAGGCGGCCAAGAAGATAGCGGCGAGCAAGGCATTCATTATGCAAAGTAAGCATGTGGAGGAGGCATTTCTTTTACGTACCCGACTTCGGAGTTCTCCAGGGGCATTCGCAGATCTGCAACGCAGCATATCGGGTGCCACGGAGTTCTACCGTGCCAAATAGGGGAGCTCGACGGAGAAGCTGTTCTGGTCCCAGTATAATGGAGCCGAACACCCAATGCCTTTGATTGACCAACTGAAGCAATTGGTCGAACTCCACAAGGCGGACGAACTGGCCATGAAGGACCTCATAGTCCGGATATGGCCTAGTGAGCCCTTGCCCGACAACTATTTCGGCCTCATAAAGTGGATGGTAGATGCCTGTCCGCGGTTTGAAGTTATCAAGCAATCTGTTTGTATTGAGGGTGCCCGCCGGGCCTTTGCCCGTGCGAAGATGCATTGGGCCAAGCTGGATGCAGAAAAGCTGGTGAAGAATGGACCACCGGAGGGCAATGCGCATCACTACCCCGAGAAATATTATGATGGCGTTATGAAAGGCGCTCTCCTCGTGGCCGATGAATGTACCAAGGACATAATCTTTGAGTGAATGTACTCATGTCGTCTTTGTAATATGAAAACGAGTTTGTTTGCGCTATATGTCGCTTTGTTGATTTAAAATATTACCTTTTGTGTGACTGTTTATAAAATTCTGAAAGTAGGCCAGTCGTCGGCTTCCGCCCCCACGTAACTAGTATTGGGGTGTTCGTGGAAAACCCAAACACTCTTTATCCAAATTTTTGGTCCTTTAAGGACGTGTTTAGCGCAGCGAACAAGGCAATCGGACTATGCAGCTTTATAACTCTCACTTAGCCATAGAAGTCTACAATTTTAAATTTTGGGGAAGCCCCTAGAATTCGGAAGGCCGAATTGGGGCGCTATACACGCCTAAATCGGACAAGGCCGATTCCTCGCCTGAAGCAGAAAAAATCTTTAAGGATTTAAGACCTCTCGAACAGCGACCAGCTCTCGCCGCATCATGACAATCAGTTTTCGGCTTTCTCTATTGAGGTGCTCGTCCGGAAGAACCGGGACACAATCATAGTAGTTCTCCCTGCGCTACCTTAGCCGATATAACAGAACGTAAGGTACCAAAACAAGGGAGCCAGGCAAACCCAACTATTGACCCAAGACATGATTCGGAGTTGATGCATATAATGCTATAAGTTCGGGGTGCCGCACTGTTGAAAGTGTTCGGACTTATCTTGCCGTATTATGGGGCAGCATAAGAAGCCCCTAGCAAACTGAATGTACCAAAGTGTATGGATGCAATATTAAATAAACAACTTTAGGGAAAATGTGAAGATAGTAATAATAAGCTGACGCTATATATTATTTCCCGTTGTTATTTAAATGATGCGTCCAAGTGTATGTGTTCAATTAATGCATTAAGCAGAAACAAATAGGACTATTTGACAGGTCCTAGCCAAGGGCGGGCCGCATGCGGGTATGTAAAACCGGTATAACAATCATTAACAGAGACCACCTGGGTATTCCCTTTGTGCGCAAAGCCTTATGCCTCCTTGGTTTTCCCTCCTGTGATAAGTCTGGTAATCCGGTTCTCTGAAGGGGCTGCCCGAAAGTAGGGTCCTGAAAGAGAAAGAAGGTTATTAAAGTATGCGGGACTTGTGGCGGTTGAACCGCACTGTGGACCGCATCACCGTTGCGCCTCCGCCTATGCCCATGGTATTTTGAGTGCGTGGTTATGTACGCGTGGCACAAATTCTGCCTGAATAGGGCTAGGGCGGAGGACGGACTGCTAGTCGCGCTCTTGGCATGCCTGGCGATCTTGTTGTAGAGTACTCCGGACTCGCTTGACGGTGTTCGGGGTTGTTGTCGCCGAACCGGGCCGCAGTGTGCTCTTTTGTATGGAGAGAGCGGTCTGTGTTTCCATTGACTGTTATAACCCCGCGAGGTCCAGACATCTTGAGCTTGAGGTATGGCATAGTGTGGTAGCGCATTGAATCGAGCAAATGCGGTTCATCCAAGCAGTGCATGATAGCCGCTATGGAAAGGGACGATATCAAAGATTAACTCCTCACTTCAGAAGTTATACGGGGATCCGAAGACCACTTCTAATGTTATGGAGCCCGTACAACGGGCCTCTACCCTTGGAATTACAACTTTGAAGGTGGTTTTGGTGGGTTTGATCCTTGAAGGATTGATGCCCATTTTGCGCACTGTGTCCTGATAGAGCAGGTTCAGGCTACTGCCACCGTCCATAAGGACTCGCATGAGGTGGAATCCGTCGATGATTGGGTCAAGGACCAATGCGGCTGAACTGCCGTGACGGATACTAGTAGGGTGGTCCCTACAATCAAAAGTGATCGGACAGGATGACCATGGCTTAAACTTTGGGGAGACTGGCTCCATCACATAGACGTCCCTTAGTGCTCGCTTTCGTTCCCGTTTGGGAATGTGGGTGGCATAGATCATGTTCACCGTTTTCACCTGGGGAGGAAATTTCTTCTGTCCCCCAATGATTGGACGCCGGGGCTCCTCGTCATCATCGCTATGCAGCCCTTTGTCCTTGTTTTTGGCATTTATCTTGCCGGCCTGTTTGAACACCCAGCAATATTTGTTAGTATGGTTTGCTGGCTTATCGGAGGTGCCGTGAATTTGGCACGAGTGATCGAGTATGCGGTCCAGACTAGACGATCCCGGATTGTTTCTTTTGAACGGCTTTTTCCGCTGACCGGATTTTGAGCAACTGAATCCGACATTGACTGTCGTGTCTTCGGTGTGGTCGCCATTGTTCCGACGCTTATGTCTGTTGCGACGTGGCTTGCCGTTACTGTCGCGGACGTCGGAAGTGCCGGAGTTTCTTCATGTGGTGCTACTGCGAGCCAGCCAGCTATCCTCGCCCGTGCAAAAATTGGTCATGAGTGTCGTGAGGGCCGCCATGGACTTCGGCTTTTCTTGGCCGAGGTGTCGGGTGAGCCACTCGTCGCGGATATTATGCTTAAAGGCCGCCAAAGCTTCAGCGTCCGGACAGTGAAAAAATTGGTTCTTTTTAGTTAGGAACTGAGTCCAGAATTTCCTGGCTGACTCTCCGGGCTGTTGTGTAATGTGACTCAAGTCATCAGCATCCGTGGTCGCACGTAAGTGCCTTGGAAGTTGTCGAGGAACGCGTCCTCCAGGTTTTCCCAACTGCCGATGGAATTTGCCGGCAGGCTATTCAGCCAGTGTCGGGCTGGTCCTTTGAGTTTAAGGGGAAGATACTTGATGGCATGTAGATCGTCACCGCGGGCCATGTGCATGTGGAGAAGGAAATCTTTGATCCATACCGCGGGGTCTGTTGTGCCATCATATGATTCGATGTTTACGGGTTTAAACCCTTCTGGGAATTCCTGATCCATTACTTCGTCAGTGAAGCAGAGGGGGTGTGCTGCGCCTCTATGCCTGGCTATGTTACTACGCAGTTCAAATAAGTCTGGTCGGTTATGTTCGGCCCAGCCGGACTTGTTGATAGTGTATCCGGCATGATGATCATCGTCATGTGTTGGGGCGCGCCCCCGTGATCCGTAGATCGATCTTGGTTGTCCTGCTTTGTTTTCCAATATGTCTCGCAGGTCCTGCCTATTGCCCCGGGCCGTAGTGTATTGGCGTGGGGGTACGGGCTGGTATTCGGGCTGATACGCCATTTTATCTTGGCCACGAGGTGGCCGGTCTACCTCGTCATGTGCTGGTAGTGTGGGCTTCAGGACCTCCTCCTCGAGTTGAGGTGGCAACTTGTGCTTTGGGTAACCTTTTGTGTGGCGCTCGAGTCCGTATTCCTCGGCTACCAGGACCATAGTCCATCTATCTGTGAGCAGATCTTGATCAGCTTGGAGCTGCTGCTGCTTCTTTTTTAGGCTTCTTAAAGTGGCCATAAGCCGACGCTTGAAGCGTTCTTGCTCTACGAGATCCTCTGGGACGCCGAATTCATCGTTGTCAAGGCTCACCTCGTCTTCAGAGGGAGGCATGTAGTTGTCCTCCTCCAAGTATCCGTCTGTCACCTGTTCATATTTGCTAACCTGCCCGTCTTCCTGTCCGGCCTGCTCGAAGGCAGGCTGATCGGGATGTATTCATCTTCGGCACCATCCGGATTGTTATCGTCTCCTGTGCCGGTATTGCTGTGGCGGGGCTTAGAGCGGCGCCGATGACGCCCATGCTTTGATTTCTTCCCTAAGGGGTTATCCTCTATTTCCTCATCGTTGTTGGTTTCTTTGGGAGTGTCCACTATGGGCGGTGGTTCCTGTTCTTCTCCGAAGACATCGACGGTATATATATATATATATATATATATATATATATATATATATATATATATATATATATATATATATAATACGAGGAGGTCGCTGTCCAGCACCCCGTGGCCGGTGGTTCCTGTTCTTCTCCTGCATCGTCGTCCACACCGTTGATGTCTTCGGAGTCGAAGTCAAGCACGTCGGTCAAATTGTCGACAGTGGCAATGAAGTGGGTGGTGGGTGGGTAACGAATTTCCTCATCGCCTGCTTCCCACTCAAGCCGGACATAGTTCGGCCAAGAGTCTCCTGACAGAAAGAGAGACCTTAATGAATCTAGCATGTCGCCGAGGGCGAGTGCTGAAAGATATCTGCAGCGGTGAACTCCATTACCGGAGCCCAATCGGATTCGATGGGTCCGGGTGCATACGGTCTGGGACCTACAGCCGGACAAGTCCGGGGGTCCGGTGACACACACTTCCTTAGAGGTCGAGTCTGTGTTCGGCTCTACCGTCGATGAGTATGCGGCCTCCGGAATGGGGTCCATCCATCTGTCCTCGGACGACGCGATTTGCACCAGATTTAGGTCCGGTGCTACTGCAGGTGCGATATCCCGAATATTGTCTGACATCAGGTCTAAGCCGTGCTCATCGTGACTGTTCGGCGCTCCTGGCGTAGGCCTGAATCTGTCGAAGATCAAGTCTCCGCGGACATCGGCCGGGTAGTTCAAGTTTCCGAACCTGACCTGATGGCCAGGGGCGTAGCTGTCGATCTACTCCAGATGGCCAAGCGAATTGGCCCGCAGTGCGAAGCCGCCGAACATGAAGATCTGTTCGGGGAGAAAAGTCTCACCCTGGACCGTGTTGTTGTTGATGATTGAAGGATCCATCGAGCCTTGCTGTGACGACATAGAGGAACTCTCAATAAAAGCACCAATGTCGGTGTCAAAACCGGCGGATCTCGGGTAGGGGGTCCCGAATTATGCGTCTAAGGCTAATGGTAACAGGAGGCAGGGGACATGATGTTTTACCCAGGTTCGGGCCCTCTCGATGGAGGTAATACCCTACTTCCTACTTGATTGATCTTGATGATATGAGTATTACAAGATTTGATCTACCACGAGATCGTAGAGCCTAAGCCCTAAGAGCTAGCCTATGATTATGATTATCCCCTTCTACGGACTAAACCCTCCGGTTTATATAGACACCGGTGGAGGCTAGGGTTACACAGAGTCGGTTACAAAGAAAGAGATCTATCATCCGAATCGTCAAGCTTGTCTTCCACGCAAAGGAGAGTCCCATCCGGACATGGGACGAAGTCTCAAGTCTTGTATCTTCATAGTCCAACAGTCCGGCCAAAGTATATAGTCCGGCTGTCCGGATACCCCCTTATCCAGTACTCCCTCAACAGGCACGGTTCACCCACACTAACTGTTTGCCATGCCGGTGCCCCTGTCACGCACATCCGCACAGTACATTGTGATCCATGAGGCTTCCCCTCTCAAAAATATCTACCCGCCTGCAGGTTTTTTTGTTTGATAACACACGGTTATTATGTTTCGATCGTGTGTGACGTTTCTTGTTCCCGCTCCCGCCTGCATCCCTCGAAATATGTACCCACCTCGAGTTTTTTTTCATAACACACGATTGTTATTTCTGGACCATGTGCAATCACCATCATCCAAATTTTCAATACCCCAGAATTTCACTCCCGTGTTTGACTCCCGCGTAATAATATTTTCAGTAGCCGTGTCATTTCCTCAAACACACCCCCCTCCACACACAGACACACGCACACCAAAACCTCCTCGGGTGCGAGCGTGCACGCACACACACACACACACACACTTCCTCGCTCGCAACCCTAGCAAGGTCGCCACCGCCGCCACTGCAAGGCCTCCATTGTCAACATCTGCCGGTTTGCCTGTGCAGCTTACCCACCGATCTCCATACCCAGGCCGCCCTGATTTTCTTAGATGACACCTGCCAAACGCCCCTTTCCCACAGATCCCCATTCCCCAATCAAGAGCATCGCAGCCTAAGCCCAGCTACACTTCCCGTGGAGCTCAAGGAGCGACTGGCCCAAAAGAGGTGTATCGCGTTCTCTTCACCCGACACCGCCGAGGAAGCTGACGAACTTTACTGGCCGTGGGCGCTCAATCAGCAGGCTAGAGTATGCGGGTACACTGGTACAACGAGGTACTATACACACAGTTTTTAACCCCTTTATACAACGACATTTGGAACCATCGCCAAGTGAGCATGGGTGATAGGGGGGTCCTTTAGACATGACCCAGAAGCCGTCGGGGATAAGCCCTCCTGGCACACAGGCTGGGGGAAAATGAGCTCGTGTGCCATCGGGCGAGGCATCAAAACCCAATCGTTTCTGTTCATATCTACATCCCACATGGTGAATCCCAGAAAAAAATTTCCGTTCGTATGTATACAGTCAATCCAAGGAATACATTTCTGTTCTTATGTACATTCCACACAGTCAATCCGGGGAAAACATTTCCGTTCGTATGTACATCCCACACAGTCAATCCAGGGAAAACGTTTCCGTTCGTATGTACATCCCACACAGGTTTATGTAGGCTCGTGTGTGATAGGTGTAACTATCACACACGCTCTGCCTTGGTTAACCGTTTGCTTTTATCAACTAGATCACACATGATTAGATGAAGAAAGCTGTGTGGTATTGGGCTATCCATCACAAGCGCTTTTACTACTAGAACCGTTTGCAAAGTTCCAAGACCCATTTAGCAGGTTTATTAGTTTACAATTAATAATTCCAGTATTACGCAAATTCACATTTCATATCGAATAGTTGTTTGCCAATTTCATATCAGGCACACAAATATATTTTAACATCACAGTACGATAGCTACCTGAAAACAACAGAGTATAATATATAGCTTGTTCAACTTCATAAGAACAATATTAGAACAATATTAGAACAATATTCACTTCCCTAATCGAGATCATCTAGGCTCATCTTATCCACCTCTACCTTTAGTTTAGTAAGATCCTATTTTGAACTGGCCAACTGGGAAAGTGCCTCCTCCTCCTCTCTGTTGCTTCCCTTACTGAAGACCCAGCGGGTGCTTCTTCCTCTGCCTAAGCACTGCTGCTCTATTTACCTTTCAATTTCATGGTACTTTGGCAAAACTAGAATGTGTTATGCTGGAATATTCGTGGTCTTAACTCTGCCAAAAAGAATTTAGCTCTTTCTAATGCTATAGAGTCTAGTGGGTGTGCGATTATCTATCTACAAGAAACAAAAATGACGACATCGGATGCTGGTACCCTAAAATCACTTTGCACCAAACCCTTTGATAGATACTCTTATATCCCATCCATTGGTGCTTCGGGGGGGGGGGGGCTTGTGATGATCTGGAATAGTTCTCTTTTCACTGGTATGGTTACTATTGAGGAAAATTTTGCGTTAGGCATCAATTTCACATCCACTCAAAATGCTCATAACTGGACTTTGGTTAATATTTACGGCCCATGTTAAGGGGGTCAGTGTAATACATACACACAATGGCTATTCGACCTCTCCGTACCCTCATCTAAAGATTGGCTTCTTCTTGGTGACTTCAACTACATTCGATATCCTAACAATCAAAACTTGCCAGCGGGGAACACTCAAGACTTGTTCACCTTCAATGATTTCATTCTCGAGCAAGAATTAACTGAACTTCCCATTAAAGTTCGGGCTTATACGTGGTCGAACATGCAACTTAATCCCCTTTTGGAACAATTAGATTGGTTCTTCACTTCACTCAATTGGACTACATCCTTCCCAAACACTATGGTCAACCCCTTGGGCCGCCCTGTTTCTGACCATATACCCTGTTCTGTGGTAATACAATCAAACATTCCCAAGAGCAGAATTTTCAGATTTGAATCCTATTGGATTGCTCAGCCAGGCTTCATGACAGTGGTTGAAGTGGCTTGGAATAGGCCACTAAAATTTGGTAATGAGAAAAACACAGTGTCCATCCTCTGTCAAAAGCTGAAAAGCTACAAGACATGCTTTAACTCTTTGGAGCAAAAAGATTTCCCACCTCAAGGTTGCCATTGAAAATTCAAACAAGGCTTTGCTCGAACTTGATGGTATTGAGGAGCGTGGCACCCTCTCTGTCCCTGAACGTAACTTCAGAAACATCCTCAAGAACTACCTCCTTCGGTTACTTAACTACCAGAAAGAATACTGGAAAAAGAGATGCACCATATGTTGGATCAAGTTTGGGGACGAAAACTCGAATTTTTTTCAGACGGTGGCCACTCAAAGATTCAGACGAAACTGCATTGCCACCTTAAAATCTGACCAAGGAGTCGTGGTGGAGGACCACGCTGGCAAGGAGTCTATTTTGTTTGAGGCCTTTAAGCAAAAATTGGGTACGTGCTCGAAGCCTAATATGAAGTTCAATCTCTCATCTTTACTCAGACAGCAAGTTGACTTTGATAGTCTTACCACTCCATTCACACAAGATGAGATTGACGTCGTGATCAAGGACATGCCCCCGGACAGAGCACCTGGGCCTGATGGCTTCAATGGGGCCTTCTTGAAAGCATGTTGGCCAATCATCAAAAATGATTTTTACAACTTGTGCACTGAATTCAACAGTGGGATCTGAACCTGGAATGTCTGAATTATGGCTATATTACCCTCATACCAAAGAACTCCTCGCAAGAATCGGTCAATGATTTTCGCCTGATCACTTTGCTCAACTGTTGCCTTAAGTTGATCACTAAACTCTTGGCCAATCGTCTACAAAAAATGATTTTGCAAATAGTCCACTGCAATCAGTACGGGTTCTTATGTGGGCAATCCATACATGACTGTCTAGCTTGGGCTTTCGAATACATTCATCAATGTCAGTCCTCAGAAAAGGAGATTATTTTACTGAAATTAGATTTTGCCAAAGCCTTTGACACTATTCAACACTCTGCAATGTTGCAAATTATAAAAAATGGTTTCAATGACAAATGGCTCTGGTGGATCCAATGCATCTTCACTTCTGGTAAATCCTCTATCTTGCTTAATGGTACTCTATGGAAATCTTTTCAATGCAAATGTGGAGTAAGGCAAGGTGACCCTCTGTCACCTCTGATCTTTGTCATTTCTGCTGACCTGCTTCAGTCGGCAATTAATGATGCTCTCTGAAATAATCTCATGGAACTCCCCATTCGACACAACAACACTAGAGACTACCATGTTATTCAGTACGCGAACAACACGATCATCATCATGCTAGCGTGTGTCCGACAAACTGCCAAGATCAAGGAAATTCTAGAAGATTTCGCCACGTCCATTGGCCTCAAGATTAACTTTCATAAATCCACTATCGTCCCGATCAACACACCGCCTAATAAATGCAAAGAGTTAGCTGATCTCCTTGGTTGTATTGTCGGATCTCCAGCAAGTCTGACTAAAAGTGCAATGCAAGATTTGGCTCCACTCATGTGCAAAGCTGAGAGAAATATCACAGCTGCTATGTCTTTGATGTCATATGCTGGGAAGCTCTCTCTCATGAACTCGTTGATCACTTCTCTTATTATGTTCTCAATGGGCACCATTCGCCTCCCACTGAAAATTGTGGCTCAACTTGACAAGATCAGACGTCACTGCCTGTGGCAAAAAAAAGACTAAGGATGGTGTTAAGAGCAATTCCCCAGCTGCTTGGGACATGGTGTGCAGGCCCAAGAAGAGTGGAGGCTTATATGTCATTAACCTAAGGATTCAGAATGATGTCTTGCTCCTCAAGTTTCTCCACAAGTTCTAAAATAGGAAAGATATCCCCTGGGTTCACCTGATCTGGGAGTCATACTACGGTGATACCATCCCACATGCTCATGATGCATGCGGTTCTTTCTGGTGGAAAGATTTAATCCTTCTAATGCCGACCTACCGAGGCGTTACACGCATCAACATTGGAAGTGTCTCTTCTGCTCTCTTCTGGAAAGATAATTGGAATCATTCCATCTATGCTGAGACATACCCAAGAGCCTACTCTTTCGCAACTTCTGAAGACATCTCCATCAAAGATCTTCTGACATCTTCGGACTTGCATGCAACCTTTCACCTTCCCCTCTTGATACAAGCCCGTGATGAACTGCGCAACTTTCAAGCTGAAGTGGCCATGATCACACCTGTGCCTAATCATGATACTTGGCAGTGTGTATGGGGAGACAATAACTTCCACACATCTTCATATTACAAATTTTACTTTAGGGAGGTGGTTTCCCATAAAGCTTTTGGTTGGTTGTGGAAGGCCAAATGCATTCCCAAGATCAAAGTCTTCGGTTGGTTCCTTCTAGCTGACCGTCTAAACACCACAAATATGCTCAAGCGGCAGCACTACAACATTGGCACCAACTTCGATTGCCTCATGTGTGGCCAACACGTAGAAGATATAGTGGAGCACCTATTCTTTCATTGCACTTTTAGTCAGACTTGCTGGAGATCCCTTGGCTTCCACTGGTCCATGCATGATAATAGGCTTGCGCTGATTAGTCATCAAAAAATCACACAACCCCGTAAACTATGGATGGACATTTTTCTGACATATGCTTGGAGCTTATGGAAAGAGTGCAACAACCACCATTTCAGAAAGATCAAGCCTTCTATGGCAGCTTGGAAGCAAAGATTCAAGTTGGAATTTTTGAACCTTAGATATAGGGTGCAACCCTCTAAAGTACCAATTTTTACTGCTCTATTAGACTCCATACAATAGTTGCTTGCTGCCTTCTGGTAGCCGTGGGTTCTGACCCAACCACCACTCGTATGTAACACCCCATGTAATTGCACCCCCTTTTATATAGTAATATATATGTAGTAGGAGCCTTTCCAATTGTCTTCATAGTCACAAAAAAGTGCCTCCTCCTTCGCCAACACCATCTTAGCAAAGTCTAGTTTAAAAAATCCGAGCTCATTCTCCACCTTCCTCTTTTTATCCCGCATCTTCAAATATTCTTCAGCGTTGACAACACTTTCTCTAAGCCTACCTCTGTTCTCTTCCTCATACATGCTCCATAGCTTTGCTAGGCACATCTTCCAAGACTGTGGCCACTCTTGATCAACCCACTTCAAGTAAGAACACTTCCATTCTTCCTATAATATTTAAAATTAGATCAGTAACAATTGTAGGGGAAATGGGTTTATAGCAATATAGAAAATCACCAATACTTATTTTGAAAACCTGAAGAAACAAGTTAATTATGATATATCTTCTAAAAAAGATCAATGTGCAAATGAATTAATTGCTACTAAGACAACAACCAAATTCTGAAACATCAGAAGCTATAATTAACTACAACAACACTACAAGTTCTTACTCATGTACTATAAATATTAAATAGATCATTTTATGAGTAATGTAAATATAACTGCAACAGCATAGCGACAGTGTTTGGATGACAACAAATTGATACTAACAGGTGTGTACATGCACAAATTTAGTAACATAGAACTAATAGCACTAAGTCCGTCCACAATGTATGCCAAAACCGGTGTAAAGACAACTGTTGCTACATCTCGGACTGGTGTCCTACACTGGCGAGCCGATGCAGCGGAAAAAAAATCAGGGAACCGGACTCCGGAGCACCTAGTTGCTCCGATGCCCAGTTCCTTCGCGCCACAAAGATTTAGTATTTTACTACTTGGATGCCCGGATGTGTGGACCAAAGTTGGCTGCACAAACTGCTGAAGTGGTGCCAAATAATTTTCTAATGGCACAGCTGGTGAGATGGCAACATTTTTAGAAACTAGGTACAAACTATGACACTGTCTTAGGATGTGTTTGGTTGAAGGTGTGGTATGAATGGGCTGCGATCGTGACAGTGTCTGAATCACATCTAACAAATGACTTGTAACAACGAAAGAGGGTCTAACCTTCTATGCACATGCCAGAAAGTTCCTCCCGCTGTCCAAAGATTCAAACGCAACTAGCTTCATGCATGGAGATTGATGATGACAATGAGCAGACAGATCTTCAGGCACCCTGCTCCATTCGTTGCAACTGATGGTCTTAGGGAGCTGCAAGAGGAAGAAATGACCCAAATCGACCGTCGGGTTAAAATCCTTCATTCCAAGTCATAGCCCGAGAGAGAGAATAGAGGCATACCCGGGTGGTGAAGGAGTCAGCATCGGAGAGGAACCGCTAGAGAGGTTATTGAAGAAGACCATGGCGACCCCGTCGGTAGGATGCGAGATGGCGAGAGCGAGGAAGCAAGCGAGGAAGCGGCAGGAAGTAAGGAAGGAAGAAAGGAGGAAACAAGGGAAATGTGACTTGTGGTTGGGGAGAAAAGGGGGTGGGGAAGGGGGGCGGGGGTAGATATTTTGGCAGTAGGCCAAAAATTTCAAAATGTGCAAGGAAACTTTGCGCGCCATGCCGCCGGACACCATTTACTTTGAACGATTGTGTGCATCGCAAACGATTCTTCTGCTTTACGCCCATGGGATGAGTTTGATAATTCAATTTTGGTGGATATTTCCTTAGGTATGTCATTACATAATTTAACATCGATTGCTAATTTGGGCACACAAAAGAGCGTACAGCACACAGACCACACTTACTAAATCTAGCCATTTAATGACCGTAATTCAAATTTGAACTACATGTACATGCAAGAGTTAACCATAGCGGTTTGAAAAGTCATATTATGTGTACTTGTGTTTGTATTTTAATTCCATGTGCAGTAAATTGAAAGGAATTTTCAAACATATTGGTCTAACAGCTATGACACAATTAAGCATGGAGTGCCATGGCATTTAATTTCAAAATAATTAAAAAAAGATCAGAAACACATGAAACCTTGCTTGATTAATGTCACACCACCAAGATGATGTGGTAATTTTTTGGCACGATTTACGAATTTGGACACACACACCCCTCACAAACCGAAGCAACTCACTAGAAGGCTCGTGGTTCCGAGAGGGAACAATGCATGTTTGATGACGAATGGGAGATAGCTTCCCATTATGGCCTTCAAATTTTTTCTACATTTAACATGCACTAATAGAACTTTCATGTGAAAAATTGGAAAATTTCAGGGGTCATTTGACCTTTTAAAGATATTTAAGTGATTTTCTAGCCATTTAATGATGGTAATTCAAATTTGAACTACATGTACATGCAACAGCTAACCATAACAGTTTGAAAAATTATATATGTTTACTTGTGTGCGAGTTAATTCCATGTGCTATAAATTAGAAGGAATTTTCTAACATATTGGTCTCACGGCATGGACACATGCATGGAGTGCCATGGCATTTTAATTATAAAAAAAAATGATCAGAAAAACATGAAACCTTGCTTCATGTAATGTCAGGCCACCAAGATGATGTGGTAAAAAAAACTGGCCTATTTGACGAAAGTCTGGACACACACCCCTCACAAACCAGAGCAACTCACTAGAAGACTTGTGGTTCCGAGAGGGAACAATGCATGTTTGATGACAAACGGGAGATAGCTTCCTCTTACGACCTTGAATTTTTTTCTACATTCAACATGCACTAATACAACTGTCATGTGAAAATTTGGAAACTTTCAGGGGTCATTTGACCTTTTAAAGTCATTTAAGTGATTTTCTAGCCATTGAATGATCGTAATTCAAATTTGAAATACATCTACATGCAACAGCTAACCATAACGGTTTGAAAAATCATATTTGTGTACTTGTGTGCGAGTTAATTCCATGTGTAGTAAATTAGAAGGAATTTTCAAACATATTGGTGTCACGACATGGACACATCCATGGAATGCCATGGCATTTTAATTCCAAAAAATTAAAAAATGATCAGAAAAACATGAAACCTTTCTTGATGTAATGTCATAACACCAACACGATGTGGTAAAAAAATTGGCATGTTTGATGAAAGTTTGGACACACACCCCTCACAAATCGGAGCAACTCACTAGAAGGCTCGTGGTTCTGAGAGGGAACAATGCAAATTTGATGACGAATGGGATATAGCTTCCTCTTACGGCCTTCAAATTGTTTCTACGTTTAACATTACTAATACAACTGTCATGTGAAAAATTGGAAAATTCTATGGGTCATTTGACCTTTTAAAGACATCTAAGTGATTTCTTGCCATTTAATGACCGTAATTCAAATTTGAACTACATCTACATGCAACGACTAACCATAACGGTTTGAAAAATCATAATTTTTGCACTTGTGTGCGAGTTAAAAAATCATCAGACGATGTAAATATCTGGTGTTCAAAAAAGAAAATGTAAAAATCTAGAAAGACAACCGCCCCCACACGATTGGCACTCTATTTTGCGCCTCGAGGTTTGGAAGGTGAGTGGCGGGGGTTATTAATCAGACACGGTTCTGTATTGGAAACCGTCAGCTATTAAGTTCACACACTGATTTTGCTGCGGGAATCGTGTGAAATTCAAACTACAATGCTCATAAATTCCAGCAACTGGCGTGTGTAATGTTCCCGTAGATCTAGATTCCGGCCGCCAATAAATACTACCTTGCTCACGTCGTCCCACCTGCATTCTCATCCACATGCTCACCTCGCTCGCTCGCCCTCTCTCTCTCTCTCTCTCTCTCTCTCAAATCTCTACCATGGCACCGTCGGTCTGCCCACACGCTGATGAGGAGTCGCCGCCCCCTGAGGATGCTCAGTCGAAGAGCAGCAACGAGGTTGATCCCTACGCGCCGCCAGACGAGGTTGCGATGGACCACCCAACTTAGGATTAGTTTTGGGGCCAGTACAATCTTTGTTTGTGGAAGTCGCTGCCGCTGGGTGAGAAAGACAGGCAAGTGGCGTTCAAGAAGGAGATGGCGGAGGAGGAAGCCCGGTACCAGGTGGCCTGTGAAGCCCGTGATGACGCCTGGAAAAAGAAGGTGATGGAGCTTTGGGGGCGGGCGCGTCGTCGTGTGGAGGAGGTGTACGAAGACGAGTACTTTGCGAGGAAGGTCAAAGGCGCTAGGCGTCTCATTGCTGTGTGGAGGTGGGCCGATAAGCTCCAGCATGCCACCGACGAGGAGCTCCAGTGGGTACCCAACGAAATGGCAAGATTGTTCGCGCTCGTCCGCCAGCAAGAGGTAGATCGATACGTCAAGCGTTGTGAGGCGGAGGAGGTAGAGTACTACCTCCGTGCTGGGAAGACGCCGCACACCAGGGAAATGCTGGCGAGGGGCTGCCGAAATACTACCCCCAGGAGGGATTATTAGTTTTAGTATTATTTGTTTTCAATTTTATGCATTGTACCTAGTAGTTAAGTACCGTCACATACCTGTGATGATATTATATATATATTGTGATGAACTAATGAACAATTAATATATATATATATATATATATGTATATATATACATATATATTATGAATTCCATTTTCTATCTCTTTTTGTATACTAATTTGTATCTAGCTGTTATCATCCACATATACATAATGGAAAGCGTATATACACACATTGAAATAGAACATATAAGAACGTAAAATAAAGTACACACAATGAAACAGAGAAATAAACAGAGCAATATTATGATTGCTATGAATACATAGCTATCCACGTCCAAACGACTCAACAAAATAAAACGCGTCCATGAGACCATGACCAGCAACCCTTGCCTACGGTAGCTCTTGGCTCTGCCTGAACTTGTGCAGATGTTTGCACAAGTGATCGACACGCTCGCGGTACACCTAGAGCGTGATCTCGAGGTCCAATTTGGCTATTTCATCAGAGATCACCAGCTCGAGGATGCGACGACCATGTTCCTCTACTACGCCCAGGTGGACACCTGGGCCAAGGAGGAGGTCGAGCCTACCGACCAGCGCGTTGGCATCGAGTGGGCCATAGACAAGGCAAACATCACGACCCATGTGAACGGCGCGGCGAGCGTCTAGTGCAAGTACGACATAGCCAGCCTCTGGTGCAAGTATGGCCTAGAGGGCCTCTACCAACTCATGGCGAGGAATGTGGGTACTGACGGGATGTGTACCCAGCTGCGACACCCTGTCGACAGCAAGCAAGCGCCGATGGGTCCGCTCTTGCTGTGCGGCACGCCGCGCCTCTCGCTCTGCGGTGCTCCAACAGTCTCGCCATGTGGCGAGCCGCAGCCTATCGGCGCGGACGTGCCTAGCTTGCTCTGCGGCGTGCTATTGATCATGTCGTGCGACGAGCTGCAGCCTCTCGATGCTGACATGCCTATCTTGATCCGCAGCGCAGAAGCGCCATGCGCCAAGGGTCTGCTCAACCCTGGCAATGACGTGCATCACGGCGCCGTCCATCGCATTGCCGAGGAGCGCCTCGGCCTCTACGGGCTATGCACCTTCTCGTTTTCCTCGTCGATGAGGCTGATGGCAGAGGCGACGCTTTGGTGGGTTGCATTCTTGGAAAAGGTGGATGTGCTATAGGTTGCGCTTGTTGCCTTCGTGCGTTGCAGGCCGCCTAGGTTTATGTGCAATATCGCTGGGTGGCGGGAAAGAGGTGAGGAAATGGTGGTGTGTTCATAAAACGCCATCAATTAATGGAAACTTAGCATAGACGTAACATGGACCGCACTAGGGAACCCGTTGGTGATGAATTCATCAATCGCAAACGGTTGTATACCAGCTAGCATTTGCCCACAACACACATGGCTTATTCCATCACAGACAGCTCGGATGGATCAACTGTATGCCACGTATCACACATTTGTCAAGAATTAATGCAGTAGACCTTCTTTAACATGTGTTGAAAAATAAAAAAATAAAACAAGGATCTCGAGGTTAATTTAACTGATGGGATGGATTATAGAGGTCATTTAATTTGACCTCTATGACCCATCCCATCAGTTAATTTAACATCAAGACTACTTCCCATCCAGTCACCCATCTAATGGCTACTCCAGCTTGAGCACAGTTAACTTGAGAGTTCCCTTAGATGAGCTATTGGTGGAAGGGCTAGTCCTTCCTGATATAGGATGCCTCTTCACATCCTTATGGCGTACCCGCATGACCGCCCGTCGCCAATGGCCAATAGATGTTGTGTAGACAGAGCATATCACATATGTCTTATTAGCAGCAATCATCTGTGTTATTATTGGTATTCACACACATTTCTGATTACAGACCTGTTTGTCGCGTATCACACAGATCTTGTTATATTGAACCATTTATGCCATCTTGCTCAGCGCAATCAGTTCATCCGAGTGAACTGTTTTCCCTCTACTGCACACACCTTGATTTGGCTGACTATTTCTTTTGTTCCACCTAATCACAAACAGTTCATCCAAGTGAATCGTATGCCGTATATCGCACACACCTTCACATGGTTGCCCCGTTTCTGTTCTTCTGCCTCATCGCAAACAGTTCATTGAACTGAACTATATGCCCTGCATCATACACGCAACTAAAATCTAAATCGTGTTTGATGCATCCGTCATTGCCAACATTTTTCATATTTTTGACGGTTTTTTACATCACCATTTGTGATTATTGGATACGCTTTTGCAAGGTGGATATCATTACATCGTACCATTACATAATAGTTGGGGATACGTACAAGAGGCATACAATGCCACATGAATACAACAACATCATACATAAGAGCAAATCCCACTACGGATGAAACACAAACAGAAACTCAAATGGCATCCACCCTGCTAGCCCAGTCTGCCGACCTGGAACCTATCCCTTGATTGAAGAAGAAGCAGAAGAAGAACTCAAAACAAGCAAGCATCGCTCTCGCGTCATGATCATCGCATAACCTGTACCTACAACTGTTGTTGTAGTAATCTGTGAGCCACGAGGACTCAGGAATCCCATTACCATGGGTATCAAGACTAGCAAAGCTTAATGGGTATGGAAAGAATAAGTGGTGAGGTTGCAACAGCGACTAAGCATATATGGTGGCTAACATACACCAATAAGAGCGAGAACAGAAGCAACGCAATGGTCGAGAAGCTAGAAGTGATCAAGAAGTGATCCTGAAACTACTTACGTTCATACATAACCCAAACCGTGTTCACTTCCCGGACTCCGCCTTAAAGAGACCATCACGGCTACACACGCGGTTGATGCATTTTAATAAGTCAAGTGTCAAGTTCTCTACAACCAGATATTAACAAATTCCCATCTGCCACATAACCGCGGGCACAACTTTCAAAAGTTTAAACCCTGCAAGGGTGTCCCAACTAACCCCATTATAAGCTCACGATCCACGGAGACAATCCTCCATCGCGGAATATCCGATCAGACTCGGGATCCCGGTGCACAAGACATTTCAACAATGGTAAAACAAAACCAGCAAGACCGCCCGAATGTGCCGACGAATCCCGAGAGGAGCCGCGCGTATCTCGTTCTCAGGGCACACCGGATTGTCCAAACTTCCGGTAGGCCAAATCCAGAGTTGCCCCTGGCGGTCACCGACAGTTGACGGTTTGGACCAATACTCAGAGGAGCACTGGCCCGGGGGTTGATTAAAATACTAGGGGTCCGGATAAAATCCCCTATTTAAGTTTGAGTATTTATTAGGCAAATGGTACAACCAAAGTTGGGCATTGCTGGAAGAGTTTTATTCAAAGCGAACTGTCAAGAGGGTCCCATACCCCTCACCGTGTTAGGGACGTAAAATTAAGGAACATAACACCGGTATGACGGAAACTAGGGCGACAAGAGTGGAACAAAACACCAGGCATAAGGCCAAGCCTTCCACCCTTACCAAGTATATAGATGCATTAATTAAATAAGAGATATTGTGATATCCCAAAACAATCCTGTTCCAACATGGAACAATCTTCAACTTCACCTGCAACTAACAACGCTATAAGAGGGGCTGAGCAAAAGCGGTAACATAGGCAAACAACGGTTTTCTAGGAAGGGTGAAAAGGTTAGAGGCTGACATGGCAATTTGGGAGGCTTGATAAACAAGTGATAGGTAGCACAACATAGCGATAGAACGAAGAAACTAGCATAGCAATGATAGTTGTGAGATCCAGGGAAATGGTCATCTTGCCTAAAATCCCGCAATGAAGAAGAACGAGTCCATGAAGAAGACGAACGTGTGAGACAAACCAAGCATAGATGAACGAATCCTCACCATCGCAATGAAACAGGAACTATCGAGAAGAAGCACAACCGGAAAGAAGCAAACAACATGGTAAACACACAACACATAAACATGACATAATGCTCAACCAAGTATGATGCATGACAAGGCTATATGATGCTACCCATGGCAAGAGACGATGCATACAAGAACAACACATCAAAGCAAGTTTAAATGAGGCTGGAACAACATATAACAAGTCCGGCAAGTCCCCATATGCAAATTTAGAAATTGGTACAGAACTGAATACAAATTATGTTCAAGTTGTTAAACAGCAAGTTAAGATGCACCATGATGATGTACACGAAATTCTATTCAAGTTACATGTAAAGTTCATTTAGTTCGGAGCTACGGCCTAGAAGATATGAGCAAAACAAGTTAAACATGGCATTGATGCAAAATGCATTCAAACATCAAGCAAACACACTGCAAACAAGGATTTAACATGACATGATGAAACTACATTCAATTCTAAGCAAGTTTCATATAGCTCATGCTCAAAACGGAGCAACGGCGCAACATATACACTCCAAACAAGGTATAACAACAATCTTAGCACTTTGCAAACATCAAAACAACATGTTACAGGAATCATATGAGCACAAACTTGACATGCAATTCATGTACCGATAACATAATTCAAATATCATTAAGGTAAAGGTTCATAGGCATCAAGATTAAACCAATGTGATCAATACAAAATGCAACTTTATAACACAGGAGTATATACATGAGCAGAGTTAATATTCTGGCATGTTGGAGGCACGACACAAAGATGCTACAACAACTATACCTAGCAACCAAGGGCATGGCATCAAAGTACACATAACAAAGAGAAAATAACACAAAGACATCATATACATATGGCCCACGGATTAGTAGGAACCAACATGACAAGATTGAATGTTGAAACAGTTTCAGCAAGTGTAAAACAACAACATTATGATAGCCTGTTTGCAAGCCTTAAACAGAGGCATATGACATCCAAAATTAGCAAACATGGCGTGCGGACATAGTATGCATATCATACTACAATACATGTAATTGGAGCATCTCCAGAAGAGGCACAGAATAATTACTATCAAGCTCACAACATATCATCATGAAGTTAACAGGAATCTGGAACATTATATAAGCATCTTCATGGCAATGAAAACATATCCTAAAGGACATATATAAGGCATCAAAATGCATGGCATGGTAGAGCATAACATAGATATAAAAACATGTCAACTAAGAATCTCCATAATATGCATGGATTAATTGGTAGCATCAAGCAAACATGACAACATGACATAGCAGTTTCAGCATTGACAGAACATTAACAGCAAGAAGACCACTTCACAAGCTTGATGCACTCACTACAGGGCATATAAAAATACATGGATTGCACCCTTGTATAGATGGCTTAACTATGCTCCTAAAAAATGTAGACATCATGCCCAAAGGATGCACACACAAAACACAACAAAAATGACAAATCAACAAGTTACAGTAGTTTTCAGTAGTTAACAGCAACATGCACTCTTGCAACAGGGATTAAGATATCAAGATGCACCCTAACATGAATGAAAATCACACCAACGTTTAGATCATGAAGAGAAGAACATGTGCATATCAAGCTCATCATCATAGCATCAACAGGGACAAAGTTGTGGTACTCACAAAATGCACAAATGATGTTGAAAATCAGCAGATTCCAGTAGTTGATATCACGTAGGAATTTTGCAACAAAGATTTAGGCATCAATATGAACATGAACATGAATGCAAACTAGACCATCATGAAGAGCAGTCTGAGATGAACATTTTGACATATCATGCACGCAAAACAGAGCTATATGCATAAAGTTATAAGGTGACAAAGATGCACACATAACATGAATTTTCAGGGACTTGGTCAATTTTTCAGAAAAAACAGGGTGAGCGAAAGATAACTAACACGTGTGCGGGCGGGATTTTCGGTGGGCTCTCTCACCTTGGGCCACTTGGGCCGGACGTGGGGAGGAAGGTGGGCCGGAGGGTCGGGACCGGGCCACTGGCGTGGTGGAGCAGGCCGAGGCCCATGCGGGGGCTTCGTCCTCCTCTCGATCCCCTCTGGATCGAGGAGGCAGGGGTGGCGGGCGGCCGACAGCGAGGCGGGATGATGCTCCGGCAAGCGGGACGAGGCCGAAGTGGCCGGGAACAGGCGGATCCGGCACGGGGAACCCTGGATCTGGCCTTGGGCGAGGGCAAGCGGGCCCCACATGGCCGGCGGCGAGGTTCCTCGGAGGCCATGGCGGCGCTACAGCAGAGGGAGAGGGAGGTTAGAGGAGGAAGGAGAGTAGAGGAAGATGGAGAGGGGCGGAGCGGTGCTGGCCTTCTGGCCCCGGCGCCGCCGGAGCTCCGGCGCGGTGAGGCCGGGAGGACGATGGCTGGCGACGGGGTCGGAGCGCTTGCTCGGGAGGAGCTATGAAGGCAGGAACCACAGGCTGACGGGCGGCGAAGCAGGCTCGGGCGGGCCTCCCAAGGCCCGATCTGGGTCCTAGCGGGCCCACGGCGGTGGGGAGGCGCGGGGAGGACGCGGGATGACGTGGTGCCTTCCCATTGGCTGCGGGCGGCGGCTCCGCTGATGTGGCGGCTGGCGGTTGGCGGCGCGACAAGTGGCGGCGACAGGGTGGCTTGGTGCAAAAATGATGAGGTGGGCGGCTAGAGGTAGGTGGAGGGGCTAGGCTGCCCAAAATGGAGAGGGGGTGTCTATATATAGCAAAAGGGGCTAGGGTTGGGGTTTTTGGAGCGTTTCGGAGCCTCCGATCGCGATCCGATGGTTCCGGTCGAAGGGGGGGGGTTAGTGGGTTGGATTAGAGTGGGTGTGGACTGTGAAGAGAGGCCTTGGGCTGAGAAGAGAGAAGAGAATGGCAGCCCGGTGGCAGTTTCGGAGACAGAAACGTCCGACGATTAAACCGGCAACGATGCCGCTATGGATGACGGTTGGACTATCAAACGGACTCCGAATGCAACGAAATTTGACAGGCGGTCTGCCTACACTATAATAAGACCGCACGCCAACTTTCATCCCATTCCGAGTATGTTTTTATGCCACTTATGAAATAATATTTCGAAGGTGTCGTGGGCGCGTGTGAGTGTCTGGGCTCAGAACGGACAACGGAAAGAACTAGGAGGGCCCGAATGGATGCAAGTTTTGAAAAACATGCAAATGAAATGTAGATGATGACATAGAAAAATGCAACACGCAAGCGAATGACATGGCAACAACAGCGAATAACTGGAAGACACCTGGCACATCAGTCTCGGGGCGTTACAACTCTCCTCCACTAACAAGAGATCTCGTCCCGAGATCTTAGGAACGAGACGGAAGAGAAAAACAAAGAGTTGAAGTAGGAACGCAAGAGAGCAGATCAACAAAGTCCGAAAGCATTCGGGTAGAAAGATGAACGTGAATATGACGAGAATCAAAAGCTCATGGAATAAGATAGACTCTGAAACCACTCCGTTAGAACAAGGTAGAAAAGGAATGAACAAAAGAATTGATATGATGACAAAGGAAGAGGAATGCTGAAGGAACCACCGTAAGAATTCAAAAATGACTGATGAAAGAGAATAAATCATCGGGAAGAATTAGAAGAACAAATATGCTTGAGGGGTTATAGAAGCCAAAGAATAAAGAGACCACGAGCTGACTATAGACTTCTTGACAGACACGCCGGGATAATTGGATAACGATAGCTGGAATGATGGCCTCCGGTGACATGCATCAGAAATCAACTCCTGACATACTCCGGATGGGTAAGAAAGAATATCTGACAAACGGAATAATTCGAGTGGATAACATGAAGCTAGAACCACAAATCTTCGAGAGAACGGGTAAGATTTAAGAGAAACTCTTCTTCGGTCTTCAAATGCTGAGGATGACGAAGGGAAACACCATTGAAATTGTTGAGATACTCCGGAAGAATGAAAAGCGAAGAGGTTAAACCAAATTTGAAAAGAATTTTAAAGCGATCTTGGAGAAGGCATGTGACTGATGGGATCCATTCTTACGTCACTCTTGAAAAGAATTTGAGAATAACTCCGGAAAATTAGAAGAGTCAGGTAAGATCCTGGAAAAAGACTTGTGGGTTAGGGCCCACTGAAAAGAAACACCGTTGAGAAGGGATTGTTGAAGAGATGGATGATGCACCGGAACAATTGAAATATTTGAATGAGGTGACAACCTCGAATTAATTGGAACACAGATGAATCTCCTGAGATGTCTTGAGCACTCCTGAAGGATAAACTGGCGAGAGGTGAACGAGCAAGGAAAACACTTGATCCAAGGAAAATAATATGATCCACCCGAAAAAAACTTGAATTGAATCCACGAGAAATAAAAAGAGATGAAGAATGTCAAACGAGACGAGAATTCACTGGTTTAAATAATTTATGAAAGACTGAAGAGGTTCCGCACGAATGAAATTGATGGTCGAAAGAGACTCGGGCTCCGGAAAGAAGAGGGTGGGAGGGCGAGAAAAAACAAATGCAACTTGGAAGGGAGAACCGACGAATAGCTTGAAGAGAAAACATTGGTTGAAAGAATGCAAAGGCTTCGCATGAGTAGGATGGATAATCAATTACGGGCTCCGGCTCCGAGAAGAAAATGGGTGGGAGGGTGGGAAAATAAAAACAACTGAGGAATGATCTTGCGAAAACAAGGAGGTCAAATCGACATGACGAGAAAATGCACCAGATCAAAAGAGCTAAGAACCAACGAATGAAAAACCAACTGCGTGATCCTAAAGAAAAATTTGAAGGGAAGAGGAGTAAGTCAAAACACCTACATCGAGATTCCTCACCAGAGCGACGAAGGGGTTGAGCAGTAAAAAGAATTCCTACTCTCTGATATAACTAGACTCAGAAATAGTTTTCTTCCAGACTCGACAACAACAATGCTAAGAAAAATCAAGGGGGCTCCTATGGTTGGTCGAGCCTCTGATACCAACTTGTCACGCCCAATATGCGACCATATCCTAAAGGAACTCGAAGGTCCCACCAAGGTTAGAAGCGCATATTGGAGATGCTTTTGCAAGGTGGATATCATTACATCATATCATTACATAATAGTTGGGGATACATACAAGAGGCATACAATGCCACATGAATACAACAACATCATACATAAGAGCAACATCCCACAACAGATGAAACACAAATAGAAACTCAAACGACATCCACCGTGCTAGCCCAGTCTGCCAACCTGGAACCTATCCCCTGATCGAAGAAGAAGAAGAAGAAGAACTCAAAACAAGCAAGCATCACTCTCTTGTCATGATCATCGCATAACCTGTACCTGCAACTGTTGTTGTAGTAATCTGTGAGCCACGAGGACTCAGCAATCCCATTACCATGGGTATCAAGACTAGCAAAGCTTAATGGGTATGGAAAGGATAAGTGGTGAGGTTGCAGCAGCGACTAAGCATATATGGTGGCTAACATACACAAATAAGAGCGAGAAGAGAAGCAACGCAACAGTCGAGAAGCTAGAAGTGATCAAGAAGTGATCCTGAAACTACTTACATTCATACATAACCCAAACCATGTTCACTTCCTAGACTCCGCCGAAAAGAGACCATCACGGCTACACAAGCGGATGAAGCATTTTAATAAGTCAAGTGTCAAGTTCTCTACAACAGGATATTAACAAATTCCCATCTGCCACATAACCGCAGCCACAACTTTCAAAAGTTTAAACACTGCAGGGGTGTCCCAACTTAGCCCATTATAAGCTCACGATCAGCGGAGACAATCCTCTATCACGGGACATCTGATCAAACTCGGGATCCCGGTGCACAAGACATTTCGACAATGGTAAAACAAAACCAGCAAGACCGCCCGAATGTGCCGACAAATCCCAATAGGTGCCGCGCGTATCTCGTTCTCACGGCACACCGGATTGTTCAAACTTCCGGTAGGCCAAATCTAGAGTTGCCCCTGGCGGTCACCGGCGGTTGACGGTTTGGACCAACACTCAAAGGAGCACTGGCTCGGGGGTTGATTAAAATACTAGGGGTCCAGAGAAAATCCCCTATTTAAGTTTAAGTTGTTATTAGGCAAATGGTAAAACCAAAGTTGGGCCTTGCTGGAAGAGTTTTATTCAAAGCGAATTGTCAAGAGGGTCCCATACCCCTCACCATGTTAGGGACGCAAAATCATGGAACATAACACCGGTATGACGGAAACTAGGGCGGCAAGAGTGGAACAAAACACCAGGCATAAGGTCGATCCTTCCACCCTTTACCAAGTACATAGATGCATTAGTTAAATAAGAGATATTGTGATATCCCAAAATAATCCTGTTCCAACATGGTGCAATCTTCAACTTCACCTGCAACTAACAACGCTATAAGAGGGGCTGAGCAAAAGCGGTAACATAGCCAAACAAAAATTTGCTAATAAGGGTGAAAAGGTTAGAGGCTGACATGGCAATTTGGGAGGCTTGATAAACAAGTGATAGGTACCGCGGCATAGTGACAGAACGAAGCAACTAGCATAGAAATGATAGTAGTGAGATCCAGGGAAATGGTCATCTTGCCTGAAATCCCGCAAGGAAGAAGAACGAGTCCATGAAGAAGACGAACAGGCAAAGACGAACCAAGCGTAGACGAACGAATCCTCACGATTGCAATGAAACAGGAACTATCGAGAAGAAGCACAACCAGAAAGTAGCGAACAACATGGTAAACACACAACACATAAACATGACATAATGCTCAACCAAGTATGATGCGTTACAAGGCTATAAGATGCTACTCATGGCGAGAGATGATGCATACAAGAACAACACATCAAAGCAAGTTTAAATGAGGCCGGATCAACATATAACAAGTCCGGTAAGTCCCCATATGCAAATTTCGAAATTGGTCCATAACTGAATACAAATTATGTTCAAGTTGTTCAACAGCAAGTTAAGATGCACCATGATGATCTACACGAAATGCTAGTCAAGTTACATGTAAAGTTCATATAGTTCGGTGTAGCGACCAGACCTCAAAAAATCTGATCTCTGTGCTCAGTGTCATCCCTGGATCAGTAATGCTGACACCACACAGTACTTGGAGGATTTATAACAGAGTAGCAATCACACACTTATTACATCGAATGTCTCAAAAGAGAACTTATTGAAATGAATATGGCTTAAGGCCATCTAAAATCGATAACAGCGGAAGACTTGGAAGATAAGCGAGTCCATCAACTCCAACCGCATCACTGAGTATAGAACCACGACCAAAAAGCACCTTACTCGTCATTTGAAAAGTCTGCAACATGAAACGTTGCAGCCCGAGAACGGGTCAGCACATGGAATATGCTGGCAATGTAACACATAGAGGATAACAATGGATTAAGCTATACTACATGCATATTTGGCTGGTGGAAAAGCTCTATGGTTACAGTTTTGCATAAAGCCAATTTTTCCCTACTACAAAGGAATAAATTTATTTAACTATCATGGTGGTTGTTAAACATTGAGAATGGTTGACAGCATTCTCAATCCCAATTAAAAGTACTCATTAAACCCAACAATATTAAATTAGAGTAACATGATGAGATTCACATGATATCTAGATACTAGATACTCAAAACGTCCATAACCGGGGACACGGCTAACCATGATTAGTTTATACACTCTGCAGAGGTTTGCGCACTTTTCCCCACAAGACTCGATCGCCTCCGTTTGATTCCTCGCACTACATGATGTTTGAGAAACGGATGACCGAGACATAGTCTTTCGGAAGCACTAGCACCTTACATGTGGGTAGACCGGTACACCTACTTTCCCCTACATCTGCTAGTCTACCCGTAAGAGTTCGCACAACTTAATCAACTATGCCAGAGCCCATAATGGCTTGTGGCTGCACACGGAAGTTTCTAGTTTGAATAATCTCATGATCCCTTTGAGCCTGGGTGGCGGTCCGAAGAAATACAGGCAAGTCCTGATAGAAACCAGGTGCCTCAATCCACCCAGATGTGTGTTTAAGTTGCCACCTTAAATAAACCATTAATTTAACAATCTCACATCTGTCATGGATACACTCACCCAATCCACGTCTACTAGCATAGCATGGCATAATAAGCAAACGTAGAAGTAACTCCCAGGGGTTTGAAAATAAAACAGGTAATAGGTACTACCTCATCTACTTCCCATCCCACAATTTAATTAGATCCTAATCATGCAATTGTTTGAGGATTGGTCTAATGCATAAAAACTGGGTATGAGAAAAGGTATGATCAAAGTGTTACTTGCCTTGCTGATGATCCGCGAAACCTAGAGACTCGAAGTAACAGGCGGCGCACTCCGGGTATTCTATCACAGACAAACAAACAAACAAACATACAATAAGTACTCATCTAATGCACAAGTAAAACTCGAATAAAAGATCTAACCTGAAAAGTTCAACTTAACAACTCCGGTTTGCAAAAAGAACCAAATCAAACAAAGCAACGAAAGTCAAATGGCGAAAGAAAACAGCTTCGTTTTACTAATCTGGATCTAAGTCAAATTTTACAGAAGCAAAAACTTGTTTAAGTTGATTATTCGGAAAGAGGGTTTCGAGACGAAACTCCAGGCACTTGAATCGCCTGATTCTGATAAACGAGCGAAAAGTTATACTAAAACGAAAATCGGATCAGGAATCACGATCAGAAAAATCGCGGATTAAATCCGAGAAAAAGAAAAACGACGAACGGGCTGACGAACGAACGTTCGTTACCTAAACAGATCTGACGAGTACGTTCGTTAAAACGAACGAACGAGCGAACGCTCGCTAATTAAACTAAACCGAAAATAAAACCGATCTAATAAAAAACGGAAAGTAAAAAAAAACGAAAATAAACCGACGGAAAACCGATCGGTTTTCTAAAAAAAACGGCACGGAAGTCAAGGCGGCGGCGAACCTCGGCGCGCGTGCGGGCGGCGGGCTCGGCGGGGTCTGGCAACGGCGGCGACGGCGGCGGCTCGGCGGGCGGGGCGGCGGCGCGGCTGGCGGCGGCGGCGGATCGGGGCTGGGGCGGCGGCTAGGATTTGGGGCGGCTGGGCCTCCCCGGCTTATATAGCCCCGCGGGCCGGGAGTCCTAGGCGGACACGGCCCGTAGGTCGGTTACGCGTTTTTTTAAATAATTCCGCGCAGAAGAAAAATAAAAAGAAATACTAAACGGACTCCAAAAATCCCGAAATAATTTTCCTCGGCTTCTAAAATCAAGCCGGACAAGAAGAACATTTATTTGGGGCCTAAATGCAATTTTGAAAAACGCGCATTTTTCCTAAATCCAAATAAAAGGGCGAAAAACTCCAAAATAAATCTTATTTGATTTTTTATTAAATCTTCATTATTTATTTGTTTTTGGAAAGTCATTTTATTCCCTCTCTGAATTTTTGGTAGTAGAAATAATTGAAGATAAAATAAATAAAATCAATGATCCTATTTTCAAAATTTGAGAAAAACTCAAGTAAGAAAATAAGGAAATCCCCAACTCTCTCCGTGGGTCCTTGAGTTGCATAAAATTTCTAGGATCGAGCCAACAATGCAACAAAAATATGATATGCAATGATGATCTATGTATAACATTCCAAATTGAAAATTTGGGATGTTACAAACCTACCCCCCTTAAGATGAATCTCGCCCTCGAGATTCGGGTTGGCTAGCAAATAGGTGAGGGTGGTCCTTGAGCAGATCTTCCTCTCGCTCCCAGGTGGCTTCCTCCTCGGTGTGGTGGCTCCACTGAACTTTGAAAAACTTGATAACCTTACTCCGGGTAACTCGACTGGCATAATCCAGAATTCTAACTGGTTTCTCTTCATAAGTCAAATCATCCTTCAACTGAATTGCTTCCAGTGGCACTGTATCTCTCAGTGGTATATCAGCCATCTCTGCGTGACACTTCTTCAACTGAGAAACATGGAACACATCGTGTACTCCTGACAATCCCTCAGGTAATTCCAACTTGTATGCTACTTCTCCCATGCGTTCCAAAACTTTGTATGGCCCCACAAAACGTGGCGCTAACTTCCCTTTAACTCCAAAACGCTTAACTCCTTGAAGTGGAGATACTCGAAGATAAACTCTGTCTCCGACTTTGTGTTCTGTCTCCTTGCGTTTCGAATCTGCATAACTCTTCTGTCTTGACTGAGCTACCTTGAGCCTGTCGCGGATCAATTTTACCTTCTGTTCAGACTCCTTGATCAAATCCATTCCAAACAACTGGCGGTCTCCCACCTCATCCCACAACAACGGGGTTCTGCACCTCCTTCCGTACAAGGCTTCGAAAGGGGCCATCTTCAAACTGGATTGATAACTGTTGTTGTAAGAAAACTCCGCGTATGGCAAGTTGTCATCCCAACTTGATCCATAATCCAAAACACAAGCTCTAAGCATATCCTCCAAAATCTGATTGACTCTCTCGGTCTGTCCATCTGTCTGTGGATGGAATGCTGTGCTAAACTCCAGCCTGGTTCCCAATGTTTCGTGCAACTGCTTCCAGAACTTTGAGGTGAATTGGGTTCCTCTATCTGATACGATACTCCTCGGAACTCCATGCAAACATACAATCCTTGTCATGTATATCTTAGCCAATTTGGCACCGCTGTAGGTAGTCTTTACTGGGATGAAATGAGCTACCTTTGTCAAACGATCGACTACAACCCAAATTGAGTCATAGCCTGAACGAGTCCTGGGCAATCCCGTGATGAAATCCATGCCTAGTTTATCCCACTTCCATTCGGGTATAGGCAATGGCTGCAACAATCCGGCTGGCTTCTGGTGTTCTGCTTTCACCCTCTGACATACATCACAAACTGCTACATACTCTGCAATATCCTTCTTCATTCCGGTCCACCAGAAAGTTTCCTTCAAATCCAAATACATCTTGGTATTTCCGGGGTGAATCGAATATGGTGAATCATGTGCCTCTTGCAGAATCAACTTCCTGATCTCCGGGTCATTGGGCACATAAACACGGTCCTCAAATCGTAGGGTATCGTACTCATCCTCACGAAATCCCTTAGCCTTCCCTTCGCTCATTTTCTCCTTTATAGAGGCAACTTCCTTATCTGTCTTTTGAGCCTCTCTAATTTTATCCATCAACATAGACTGAATCTCCATTGCTGCTACATAGCCTCTTGGAACTATTTCCAAACATAGATCATGAAGATCCTCGGCTAACTCCTTGGGTATTCCTCCCATCATTAGTGTATTGACGTGGCTCTTACGGCTCAACGCGTCTGCTACAACGTTAGCCTTCCCGGGGTGATAATGCAATCTCATATCATAATCCTTAATAAGCTCCAACCATCTCCTCTGCCTGAGATTTAACTCCTTCTGCGTGAAGATGTACTTCAAACTCTTGTGATCTGTGTACACCTCACAATGATTCCCAATGAGAAAATGTCTCCACGTTTTCAGTGCATGCACTACGGCTGCTAACTCCAAATCATGAGTAGCATAATTCAACTCATGAGGCTTAAGCTGTCGTGAAGCATACGAAACAACTCTTCCCTCCTGCATAAGCACTGCTCCAAGTCCTCGACGTGAAGCGTCGCAATACACTTCATAATCCTTAGTCTGATCTGGCAGAATTAATACTGGTGAGGTAACCAAACGTTTCTTCAATTCCTGGAAACTAGCCTCACACTCCTCAGTCCAAATGAACTTAGTATCCTTCTTCAACAACTCTGTCATAGGCTTCGCAATCTTCGAGAAATTTTCAATAAATCTCTGGTAGTATCCTGCGAGTCCAAGGAAACTCCGGATTTCTCCAACTGTTGTTGGTGCTTCCCAGTTTGTCACAGTGACAACTTTAGTGGGGTCTACTGCGATACCTTCTCCGGATATAACATGTCCGAGAAATCCAACTTCTTTCAACCAAAACTCACACTTGCTGAACTTGGCGTATAGCTGATGTTCTCTGAGCTTCTCGAGTACCATACGCAAGTGTTCCTTATGTTCCTCTTCATTCTTCGAGTAAACCAAAATATCATCAATGAACACCACGACGAACTTATCCAAAAACTCCATAAACACCTTGTTCATCATGTTCATAAAATAGGCTGGGGCGTTAGTCAGACCAAATGACATAATGGTATACTCATACAGCCCATACCTGGTGGTAAAGCCTTCTTCGGTATATCTTGCTCCCGAATCTTCAACTGATGGTATCCTGATCGCAAATCGATCTTGGAAAACACCTTAGCTCCTTGCAACCGATCAAACAGATCATTGATCATTGGTAGTGGGTACTTGTTCTTGATTGTTACTTCATTCAATCCGCGATAATCAACAACCATTCTTAACGATCCATCCTTCTTCTCCACCAGAAGTACTGGCGATCCCCAAGGCGAAGAACTTGGGCGAATAAAACCTTTGTCCAACAGCTCCTTAATCTGCTTCTTAATTTCCTCCAAATCTTGGGCTGGCATCCTGTACGGTCTCTTGGATATCGGCCCCGTGCCTGGCAGTAGTTCAATTAAGAACTCAATGTCTCTATCCGGTGGCATGCCTGGCAACTCTTCTGGAAATACATCGGGGAAATCCTTTACCACTGGTACTTCCTCCTGCACAACTCCTGATAAGGAATTTACATGTGCTCTCCTCGGCTCATGCCGTGATACATACTTGATTCTTATTCCTTCTGGTGTCGTAAGCAAAATTGTCTTGCTGGCGCAATCAATGTTTCCTCCATACATCGACAGCCAATCCATACCAAGAATTACATCCAAACCTTGGGATTCCAATATAATTAAATCCGTTGGGAAAACATGCCTTCCTATTCTTAATGGCACCTGAAAGCATCCTTGACTGACCATAAACTCAGCTCCCGGTGAACTTACTAGCATGGGTGTCTTAAGAGTCTTAGTGGGCAGGCTAAACTTATCCACAAATCCCCTTGATATGTATGAATGCGATGCACCAGTATCGAAAAGAACAACTGCAGTAAATGCCTTAACCAAAAACTTACCTATTACTGCGTCTGGCTGAGCTTCAACCTCCTCCACGGTAACGTGGTTCACTTGCCCCCTGTTGAAAGGGTTCGGCTTCTTTCCTGAGCTTCCATTGCCATTTCCATTTTGGGCTTCCGGGCAGTCATTTGCATAATGCCCCGTCTTACGGCACTTATAACAAGTGATATGACTCAGGTCTACCTTGGATGGTGTGGACGGGTTGGTGCGGCTTTGTCCATTGCTTCCTCCATTCCCGTTTCCATTCTTTGTGCCATTATGATTGTGCGAGCTGCCTCCTCCATGAGTATGCTGAAAGTGTCCTCCTGACTTTGGGGTAAAGCGTGGCTTCTGCTGAGCTCCAGAATTGTTCTTCCCCTGTGCATACTTTCTCTTACGATTGTCAATCTGCTGCTGCTTCCCTTCAATCATAAGAGCACGATCTACTAACTCCTGGTAGTTATTGAAAGTGGCTACCATCAACTGCATGCTCATCTCATCATTCAGTCCTTCTAGAAACTTCTCCTGCTTAGCTGCATCCGTAGCAACGTCATCTGGGGCATAACGTGCTAGCTTACTAAAATCATCCACATACTGGCCAACTGTCCGTCCTCCTTGGCGTAAGTTGCGAAACTCACGCTTCTTCATGGCCATAGCTCCTGCTGAAACATGGGCAGTACGAAAAGCTTGCTGAAACTGATTCCATGTGACAGTGTCTACAGGGTAAGTGGCTGTAAAATTCTCCCACCATGCTGCTGCGGGTCCGTCAAGCTGATGTGCGGCAAACTTCACCTTTTCTCCATCCGTGCATCCTGCAGTGGTCAACTCCCTCCCTATCTTACGGAGCCAATCATCTGCTACTATCGGCTCGGTGCTACTGGAAAACACCGGCGGATTCAACCTTAAGAAACGTGCCAGATGGTCAACAGGTGGTGGTGGTGGTGGGTTGTTGTTGTTGTTGCCTTGGTTCTGTACCAATGTTTGAATCAAGGTATTCTGCTGCTGAATCAACTGAGTGATCTCTGGCGGAAAAACAAACTCGGGGTCGCGTCTCGGAGGCATCTGAGGGTTTAAAGGGGAGAGTTAAGAATAGAATGAGGTCTAGTGAGATAACACTACCCATATGCACATGAGACAAAACACACAATATCATTCCAATCAATTCAAACAAGGGCATACAACGGTCTAACTATCGTTACAAAAGTGCTTGGACTAAAACTAATTAAATGGTGGAAAATTCTACTACTGTTATGGTGGTCAACTAGAAAAACTGCTCCGATGCAGATTCCATGATATCTGCTCCAGCTTCATCAACATAGTCATCATCGCTGTCGTCGGGATCCGAGTCGGTGTCGTCGATGATGATATAATTATCTGGGCAAGTAGGTTCATCCTCTTCTCCTCTGGGTGCTGATCCTCCCATGAATACTCCAATCTTCTCCTTAAGGTCGCCGTTCTGTCTTACTAGAGCGACGATTTCTTCCATATAGTCTTTACGTGTAGCCTTGAGTTCTTCTTCTAGCTCCTTGATCTTGGTCATAGCCTTCTGCAGATCCTCCATATCTGCGCACATCTGATTTTCCTGGCGTCGGATGTGTTGGTTTAACTCCTGAATATAAGCTGCGATTGATCTGTCCCTCCTGGTAGTGATCATCTCCCAATGCTCATCTCGGCGCCCACAAATCTGGTAGATAGTATTCTTGAGATCGTTGTAGTAAACTTCTCCAATTCGTCCCATGGCGATGTGAGCTGCCATGCTCTTTCCTAGGCTCCATGTTGGTGCATCAAAGGTAAATTCTATTGGTTCCGTGACTGGTGCAAATGTCCTTCCTGGAATGTAGACTTGAATCCTCCAGCGCTCCTCTTCGGGTAAAGTGGCGTTGAAAGTCCCAGTGAAGCTTGGTACTCCTATGTTCAGGTATCTAGTGGCTTCCTTCAAGTGACATCCAAAAGGTGAATTCTCATCTGGTTGTGCGAACTTGATCCTTGCATCCGCCATCCTAAAGAATAGAAAAGATGAGGAGTCAGAAAGGGAAGAAAGAGTAGTGATCTAAGGCTTAAGCTTAGTGGCCGTGTCCTACAGTCAGCGTGTGCTCTGATACCACCTTGTAGCGACCAGACCTCAAACAGTCTGATCTCTGTGCTCAGTGTCATCCCTGGATCAGTAATGCTGACACCACACAGTACTTGGAGGATTTATAACAGAGTAGCAATCACACACTTATTACATCGAATGTCTCAAAAGAGAACTTATTGAAATAAATATGGCTTAAGGCCATCTAAAATCGATAACAGCGGAAGACTTGGAAGATAAGCGAGTCCATCAACTCCAACGGCATCACTGAGTATAGAACCACGACCTAAAAGCACCTTACTCGTCGTCTGAAAAGTCTGCAACATGAAACGTTGCAGCCCGAAAACGGGTCAGCACATGGAATATGCTGGCAATGTAACACATAGAGGATAACAATGGATTAAGCTATACTACATGCATATTTGGCTGGTGGAAAAGCTCTATGGTTACAGTTTTGCATAAAGCCAATTTTTCCCTACTGCAAAGGAATAAATTTATTTAACTATCATGGTGGTTGTTAAACATTGAGAATGGTTGACAGCATTCTCAATCCCAATTAAAAGTACTCATTAAACCCAACAATATTAAATTAGAGTAACATGATGAGATTCACATGATATCCAGGTACTAGATACTCAAAACGTCCATAACCGGGGACACGGCTAACCATGATTAGTTTATACACTCTGCAGAGGTTTGCGCACTTTTCCCCACAAGACTCGATCGCCTCCGTTTGATTCCTCGCACTACATGATGTTTGAGAAACGGATGACCGAGACATAGTCTTTCGGAAGCACTAGCACCTTACATGTGGGTAGACCGGTAAACCTACTTTCCCCTACATCTGCTAGTCTACCCGTAAGAGTTCGCACGACTTAATCAACTATGCCAGAGCCCATAATGGCTTGTGGCTGCACACGTAAGTTTCTAGTTTGAATAATCTCATGATCCCTTTGAGCCTGGGTGGCGGTCCGAAGAAATACAGGCAAGTCCTGATAGAAACCAGGTGCCTCAATCCACCCAGATGTGTGTTTAAGTTGCCACCTTAAATAAACCATTAATTTAACAATCTCACATCTGTCATGGATACACTCACCCAATCCACGTCTACTAGCATAGCATGGCATAATAAGCAAACGTAGAAGTAACTCCCAGGGGTTTGAAAATAAAACAGGTAATAGGTACTACCTCATCTACTTCCCATCCCACAATTTAATTAGATCCTAATCATGCAATTGTTTGAGGAATGGTCTAATGCATAAAAACTGGGTATGAGAAAAGGTATGATCAAAGTGTTACTTGCCTTGCTGATGATCCGCGAAACCTAGAGACTCGAAGTAACAGGCGGCGCCCTCCGGGTGTTCTATCGCAGACAAACAAACAAACAAACATACACTAAGTACTCATCTAATGCACAAGTAAAACTCGAATAAAAGATCTAACCTGAAAAGTTCAACTTAAGAACTCTGGTTTGCAAAAAGAACCAAATCAAACAAAGCAACGAAAGTCCAACGGCGAAAGAAAACAGCTTCATTTTACTAATTTGGATCTAAGTCAAATTTTACAGAAGCAAAAACTTGTTTAAGTTAATTATTCGGAAAGAGGGTTTCTAGACGAAACTCCAGGCGCTTGAATCGCCTGATTCCGATAAACGAGTGAAAAGTTATACTAAAATGAAAATTGGATCAAGAATCGCGATCAGAAAAATCGCGGATTAAATCCGAGAAAAAGAAAAACGATGAACGGGCTGACGAACGAACGTTCGTTGACTAAACAGATCTGACAAGTACGTTCGCTAAAACGAACGAACGAGCGAACGCTCGCTAATTAAACTAAACCGAACATAAAACTGATCTAATAAAAAAAATAAAACCGAATATAAACCGACGGAAAACCGATCGGTTTTCTAAAAAAAACGACAAGGAAGTCGAGGCGGCGGCGAACCTCGACGAGCATGCGGGCGGCGGGGTCCAGCGACGGCGGTGGGGTCCGGCGGCGGCTCGGCGGGCGGGGCGGCGGCGCGGCTGGCGGCGGTGGCGGATCGGGGCTGGGGCGGTGGCTAGGGTTTGGGGCGGCTGGGCCTCCCCGGCTTATAAAGCCCCGCGGGCCGGGTCTCCTAGGCGGACACGGCCCGTAGGTCGGTTACGTGTTTTTTTAAATAATTCCACGCAGAAGAAAAGTAAAAGAAATACTAAACGGACTCCAAAAATCCTGAAATAAATTTTCCTCGGCTTCTAAATCAAGCCGGACAAGAAGAACATTTATTTGGTGCCTAAATGCAATTTTGAGAAATGCGCATTTTTCCAAAATCCAAATAAAAGGGCGAAAAACTCCAAAATAAATCTTATTTGATTTTTTTATTAAATCTTCATTATTTCTTTATTTTGGGAAAGTCATTTTATTCCCTCTCTGAATGTTTGGTAGTAGAAATAATTGAAGATAAAATAAATAAAATCAATGATCCTATTTTCAAAATTTGAGAAAAACTCAAATAAGAAAATAACGAAATCCCCAACTCTCTCCGTGGGTCCTTGAGTTGCATAATATTTCTAGGATCGAGCCAACAATAAAACAAAAATATGATATGCAATGATGATCTATGTATAACATTCCAAATTGAAAATTTGGGATGTTACATTCGGAGCTACGGCCTAGAAGATATGAACAAAATAAGTTAACCATGACATTGATGCAAAATGCATTCAAACATCAAGCAAACACACCCCAAACAAGTATTCAACATGACATGATGAAACTACATGCAATTATAAGCAAGTTGCATATAGACAATTCTCAAAACGGAGCAACAGCGCAACACATACACTCCAAACAAGATATAACAACAATCTGCCCAAAACAGCAAGTAGGCACTTTGCAAACATCAAAACAACATGCTACAGGAATCATATGAGCACAAACTTGACATGAACTTCATGTACCGACAACGTACTTCAAATATCATTAACGTTAAGGTTCATAGGCATCAAGATTAAACCAATATGATCAATGCAAAATGCAACTTTATAACACAGGAGCATATACATGAGCAGAGTTAATACGATGGCATGTTGAAGGCATGAAACAAAGATTCTACAGCAACTATTTCTAGCAACCAAGGGCATGGCATCAAAGTAAACATAACAAAGAGCAAATAACACCAAGACATCATATACATATGGCCCATGGATTAGTAGGAACCAACATGACAAGATTGAATGTTGAAACAGTTTCAGCAAGTGTAAAACAGCAATATTATGATAGCATGTTTGCAAGCCTTAAACAGAGGCATATGACATCCAAAATTAGCAATCATGGCACGTGAACGAACTACGCATAGCATAATACAATACAAGAATTGGAGCATCTCCAGAAGAGGCATAGAATAATTACTATCAAGCTCACAACATAGGATCATGAAGTTAACAGGAATCTGGAACATTATATAAGCATCTTCATGGCAATGAAAACATATGCTACAGGACATATATAGGGTGTCAAAAGGCATGGAACGGTATAGAATAACATAGATATCAAAACATGTAAAGTAAGCATCTCCAGAATATGCATGGATTAATTGGTAGCATCAAGCAAACATGGCAACATGATATAGCAGTTTCAGCATTGACAAAACATTAACAGCAAGTAGCCCACTGTACGATCTTGAAGTATGTCTAGAGGGGGGGTGATTAGACTACTTGACCAATTAAAAACTTAACCTTTTCCCAATTTTAGTCTTTGGTAGATTTTAGCTATTCTAGCACAAGTCAAGCAATCTTCACACAATTCAAGCAAGCATGCAAAGAGTATATGGGCAGCGGAAAGTAAAGCATGCAACTTGCAAGAATGTAAAGGGGAAGGGTTTGGAGAATTCAAACGCAATTGGAGACACGGATGTTTTTGTCGTGGTTCCGATAGGTGGTGCTATCGCACATCAACGTTGATGGAGACTTCAACCCACGAAGGGTAACGGCTGCGCGAGTCCACGGAGGGCTCCACCCAAGAAGGGTCCGCGAAGAAGCAACCTTGTCTATCCCACCATGGCTGTCGCCCACGAAAGACTTGCCTCACTAGCGGTAGATCTTCACGAAGTAGGCGATCTCCTTGCCCTTACAAACTCCTTGCTTCAACTCCACAATCTTGTCGGAGGCTCCCAAGTTACACCTTGCCAATCTAGGAGACACCACTCTCCAAGAAGTAACAGATGGTGCGTTGATGATGAACTCCTTGCTCTTGTGCTTCAAATGATAGTCTCCCCAATACTCAACTCTCTCTCACAGGATTTGGATTTGGTGGAAAGAAGATTTGAGTGGAAAGCAACTTGGGGAAGGCTAGAGATCAAGATTCATATGGTAGGAATGGAATATCTTGGCCTCAACACATGAGTAGGTGGTTCTCTCTCAGAAATGGTAAGTTGGAAGTGTAGGTTTGGTATGATGGCTCTCTCCACGAACAAAGAGGAGGTGGAGGGGGTATATATAGCCTCCACACAAAATCTAACTGTTACACACAATTTACCAATCTCGGTGGGACCGGATCAATAAACTCGGTCGGATCAATTTAGTAAACCTAGTGACTGTTAGGGTTGTCGGTGGGACCGACATGCAACTCGGTAGGACCGATATGGTTAGGGTTAGGGCATAACATAATCTCGGTGAGACGATTACACAAACTCGGTGAGACCGACTTTGGTAATAAGCTAACTAGAGAGTTGGTCAGGTAAACTCGGTGGGACCGATTCGCTCATTTCGGTGAGACCGAAATGTTACAAAAAGGAAACAGAGAGTTTACATTGGGGTTGAATTCCGTTGACGGTGGCGGAGACCAGTGACAGGAGGCGGCTGGCGATGAAGTCGACGATCCGGAGACCCAGGTGGCAGAGCGAGCTATGCGCGTGCGAAGGGGTTTGGAGAAAGTTTTCCAAAATTTTCCCATGAGTATATATAACCCGAACCTGTCGGTGTGACCGAGTGGAACAACTCGGTGGCACCGAGATGCATAACTGTTGACAGTTACAGCAACTCGGTGAGACCGAAAATTTCAAATCGGTTGCACCGAGATTGAAAACCTAGATCGACTGAGTGATCTCGGTATGACCGAAATGGAGGAATCGGTCAGACCAAAACGCACAAAGAAGTTTTGGAAGTTTAAGTCCATGACGAATCGGGGACTCCGAGTGCTCCTCACATAGAGTGGTTCAAATTTTGTGATGTAGCATGAATAGAGTTTGAGACAAGAAAAGCATAGATATCTAGAGAAGGTTCTTAGGCATTCTTATTCATCCACTTGTCAAAAGGAAAAAGAAACCAAACAATCAAAGCAACAAGTGGATGTCCTCGAATGAGTTAAGTATGCAACGACATGCTCACACAATAAAATGGCAAATGAAATATGTGGCAAAGCATGCACAACCAATTCTAGCATCCATCAAACAATTGGCGATGACTAGGTCATCTATATATGAGTATATTGACTTAGGAGTCAAATGAGAACATTTGATCATAGGTCATACTCATCGTTTAAGCTCAAGTGGGGTTACCACTTTTACATAATGCATTAATGTGTTCACACTATTAGAGTTGCTTTGACTCAATTCTTAGAGTTAAGCTCCCCCTAGATGTGAGATCCCCCTTTTGAGTGATGAACTGACCTTGGGTTTTTTCGATGATGACTTCATGTAGGTTTTGAAGATGTGGATGCTCAATGTTGATGAAGATCATTTGGAGCAATCCTTTGGAGTGAGATGCACTTTCAATACCTACACGGGTTAGTCAGACGAGGAACAAACAAGGATATCCATAGACATAGAGTGATGCACACACAAGATGATGTCCATGAAAGCATTAGGTTACCTTGTCCCTTGTCTTACCAACAAGAGGGTTTGTGACTCCTTGAACTAGTGCAAGATGTGGAAGTTGATTGCACTTGTCCTTGCCAAAATGAGATGAGTGAAGAATGTTGGCGGAGTCACCCTCAAGAACTCTCTAGTTCATCTTCTTCGGGATCCACATCATCTTGATGGCAATCCTTGGAGTTGTAGTCATACTTGATAAAGTAGAACTTGACGTAGTCTTGGGAACCCACTTGACCAAGGCCTTAGGAGCTTCTTCAAATGCATTAATCTCGTCTTGAAGCTTGTCCTTCCCTTTTTGCTTGTGGTCTTGTGGTGGAATATCATCTTAAGCTTGCGTTCCCTTGAAGGAAGTAGGATCATACTTCTCTTGTTGAGGAATAAACTTCGTCTTGGGATATTGATCTTCTTCCCACTCAACTCCATTGGCATTGGACTTTTGTTCAAAACCAACACCTTGGTTCTTCCAGTGCCTTCCTTGCTTGCGTACAATTTCCTCAAATTGCTTACTCCCGGCAAGGCTCTTGTAAACACCTTTCTCTATAATTCCCTTCAGTAAGCTATTTTCTTGCTCAAGTGTAACTTGGCTAAGAGAATCATTAGTGGAATCAAGAGAACTACTAGAAGCAACAATATTGGATTTAACATGATGATTGTTACTACTAGAGGAAGAATCCTTCTTGTTATTGTTAATGGACTTGACTTGAGGCATGTAAGTAGATAAGAGTAAACGCTTGGCAATGTAAGAAGAACTTTTCTTGCGAAGATCATCATTGATTGCCTTTAAGAACTCATGCTCTTGCTCAAGGTTGAGATTTTCAAAGCGTAACTTCTCATGAGCCCTTAAAAGTTCTCGATGATCTTCGAAGATAGCTTCATGAGCTCACTTAAGAGTGTTTAGTTCTTTAGTTATAAGCTCAATCTTCCCCTTATCATTGTCATTCGTTTTATCTTGATTAGGATGATTAATTGATGTTTCATCATAGTATTCATCACTAGAGTTGTCAACAAGTAAATCATCATCACCTAACAAGTCATCTTCATCACTATTGAAATCAACATATTCGGGGTGTGTTACCTTAGAGCCTTTAGCCATGAAGCATATTCCAAGTCCTTCATTTGGTGAATCAAATATGTCGTAGGAGTTGGTTGATACACGTGCTAGACCGGCAACACCTTCATCTTGAGTATGTTCGGAGTCGGAGTGATAGCTTCTCTCGGAGTGATAGCTTCTCTCGGAGTGATAGCTTCTCTCGGAATCGGATACCCATTCACCAACATGAGCTTGATGTCTTCGTTTTGTGTAGCTCCTTGATGACTTGTCCTTCCTTTCTGAATCCTTGCTGCTCCGGGATGTTCTTCGTTCATAACGATCATCTCTACTCCTTCTCTCTCTTGGCGGTGATTCTTCTCTTCTACTTCTTCTCTTGGGAGAATCTTCTTTTCTTTTGTAGGGTGTCGTACGAATAGTGTCCGGGTCTCCCACAATTGTAGCAATTGCGCTCTCGACTAGAAGATCTTTTGTCATTGTAGGACCTTGACTTAGAGCTTCTTTCTTTGCTTCCACTCTTGTAGAATTTGTTGAAGTTCTTCACCATTAAGCTCAATTCTTCATTGAAGGTTTGTTTCTCACTTGATGATGTAGGGGCTTCACACGAGGCTTTGTAAGCACCACTTGACTTGTTGTGAAGTTCCTATTTGTCCTTGAGTGACATCTCATGAGCAACAATTCTTCCAATGACTTTCGTTGGCTTGAGATTCTTGTAGTTTGGCATCATTTGGATCAATGTGCACACCGTATCATATTTTCCATCCAATGCTCTTAGGATCTTCTTGATGATGAATCTGTTGGTCATCTCTTCACTTCCTAAGCCCTCAATCTCATTTGTGATAAGAGCAAGCCTAGAGTACATTTCAGCGATACCTTCACCATCCTTCATTTTGAACTTGTCAAGTTGACTTTGGAGCACATCCAATTTGGATTCCTTGACGGAGTCGGTACCTTCATGCATATCAATCAAAGTATCCCAAATTTCCTTTGCATTCTCAAGACGCCTGATTTTGTTGAATTCTTCGGGGCACAATCCGTTGAAGAGGATATCACAAGCTTGATGGTTGTATTGCAGCATCTTCAACTCATTCGTGCTAGCTTCACGGTCTGGTTCTCTCCCATCAAAGAATTCACCTTGCAAGCCAATACACACAATAGCCCAAACGGCGGGGTTATGTCCTAGAATATGCATTTTCATCTTATGCTTCCAACTAGCAAAATTAGTACCATCAAAGTAAGGACCTCTACGGTGATAATTTCCCTCGCTAGACGCCATACTCTCCTAGGTTGTGAAGCCATGGCTATGACCACCAAAAGCTATGGAAATCAAAGCAAATGGAGGCCAAGGCTCTGATACCACTTGTAGGATCTTGACGCATGTCTAGAGGGGGGGCGATTAGACTACTTGACCAACTAAAAACTTAACCTTTTCCCAATTTTAGTCTTTGGCAGATTTTAGCTATTCTAGCACAAGTCAAGCAATCTTCACACAATTCAAGCAAGCATGCAAAGAGTATATGGGCAGCGGAAAGTAAAGCATGCAACTTGACAGAATGTAAAGGGGGAGGGTTTGGAGAATTCAAACGCAATTGGAGACACGGATGTTTTTGTCGTGGTTCCGATAGTGGTGCTATCGAACATCCACGTTGATGGAGACTTCAACCCACGAAGGGTAATGGCTGCGTGAGTCCATGTAGGGCTCCACCCAAGAAGGGTCCACGAAGAAGCAACCTTGTCTATCCCACCATGGCCGTCGCCCACGAAGGACTTGCCTCACTAGCGGTAGATCTTCACGAAGTAGGCGATCTCCTTGCCCTTACAAACTCCTTGGTTCAACTCCACAATCTTGTCGGACGCTCCCAAGTGACACCTTGCCAATCTAGGAGACACCACTCTCCAAGAAGTAACAAATGGTGCGTTGATGATGAACTCCTTGCTCTTGTGCTTCAAATGATAGTCTCCCCAACACTCAACTCTCTCTCACGGGATTTGGGTTTGGTGGAAAGAAGATTTGAGTGGAAAGCAACTTGGGGAAGGCTAGAAATCAAGATTCATATGGTAGAAATGGAATATCTTGGCCTCAACACATGAGTAGGTGGTTCTCTCTCAGAAATGGTAAGTTCGAAGTGTAGGTTTGTTCTGATGGCTCTCTCCATGAATGAAGAGGAGGTGGAGGGGGTATATATAGCCTCCACACAAAATCTAACCGTTGCACACATTTACCAACCTCGGTGGGATCGAATCAACAAACTCGGTCAGACCGATTTAGTAAACCTAGTGACCGTTAGGGTTTTTGGTGGGACCGACATGGAACTCGGTAGGACCGATATGGTTAGGATTAGGGCATAACGTAATCTCGGTGATACGATTACACAAACTCGGTGAGACCGACTTTGGTAATAAGCTAACTAGAGAGTTGGTCAGGTAAACTCGGTGGGACCGATTTGCTCATTTCGGTGAGACCAAAATGTTACAAAAAGGAAACAGAGAGTTTACATTGCAGTCTCGGTGCGACCGATCGCTCACTTCGGTTAGATCGAAACGTTACGAATGGAAACAGAGAGATTACAATCCCATCTCGGTGAGACCGAGATCCTATCGGTGAGACCGGTTTTCCTAGGGTTTGTGGCAGTGGCTATGACATCTAAACTCGGTGGCGCCAGATAGAAAGAATCGGTGGGGCCGAGTTTGACTTTTGGTTTGGGTCATATGTGGATATGAGAAAGTAGTTGAGGGTTTTTGGAGCATATCACTAAGCATTGTGGAGCAAGAAACTCATTAAGCAACACCTCATCCCTCCTTGATAGTATTGGCTTATCCTATAGACTCAATGTGATCTTGGATCACTAAAATATAAATGCAGAGTCTTGAGCTTTTGAGCTTGAGCCAATCCTTTTGTCCTTAGTATTGTGAGGGATCCACTTTCCTCATCCATGCCATGCCATTTATTGAGCTTTCCTGAAATATTTGTCTTGGAATAGTATTAGCCCAATGAGCTATATGTTGTTAGGAATTACCAAAACCACCTAGGGATAGTTGCACTTTCACCCACTTCACAAGCTTGATTCACTCACTAATGGGCATATAAAAATACATGGATTGCACCCCTGTAAAGATGGCATAACTATGCTCCTAAAACATGTAGACAACATGCCCAAAGGATGCACACACAAAATGCAACAAAAATGACAAATCAACAAGTTACAGCAGTTTTTAGTAGTTAATAGCAACATGCACTCTTACAACAGGGATTAAGATATCAAGATGCACCCTAATATGAATGCAAAGCACATCAACATTTAGAGCATGAACAGCAAAACATGTGCATATCAAGATCATCATCATAGCATCAACATTTTCAGAAAACCTAAGGGCGACGGGGAAGGCGGTTGCTAGGCCACCATTAGGGTTTGGTTTTCTTGAGCGGGGGGTGAGTGTTGATCTCCGGTTGTTTCCTGGACGGCGACAACATGGACCAGTGGGGCAGATCGGTGACGTGGTGTCTTGGCTCCTATGGCTACTGCCATGGCGGAGCGATCGGATAAAGGGAGAGCGACCCCGAGGAAGGAGGCTACCCCGGCAAAGAAGTCGGCGACGACGACAAGGATGGGAGGAATGAGCAGGGGATCGTTTGCATCCCCAGCAGATGGCAATGCCTTGGCAGAAGCTGCCAGCCTTTCAGAGAGCTTTGGCAGACTGGTGCTGACTGAGAAGGACAAGCAGGGTTTCATCTTCGCAGAACCGGCAGCGGAGCAGATTAGGGCCCCGAGGTGGTCGGCGGTGGGCAGGGTTTTCTCGCCACGGCCTTTCAATCAAACTGCGCTGGAACGATCAATGACACGGACCTGGGGTCTGCACAGGGAAGCAAAGTTCAAGGATATAGGCAATAACAACTTTGTGGTTAGATTTGGAAGTGAGGGGGATTGGATGCATGCCCTGAACAATGGACCATGGCAGTTCGATTTTCATGTGCTGGTACTGAAGGATTATGAAGGGGGTGTTCGTCCATTGGAGATGGTTTTTGATACAGTGGAGATGTGGGTGAGGGTCCCGAATCTACCTCTGGATAAACGAACGGAAGCCTTTGGCATGGCCCTTCGAGATTGGCTAGGAGAGGTGGTAAGAGTAGATGTGGAGAAGGATGGATTTGCCAGAAGGAAGTATCTACGTGTGCGGGCTAAGATATCTATCTTTGAACCCATTGTGCGAAAGTTCAGGCTCAGGACCTCACTGGAGGATCTTGAGGGGACATGGTTCAAGTTTACTTACGAAAAAATCCCTCACTTCTGTTTTGATTGTGGACGTTTAGTGCATGCCAATGGAATATGTGAGAAGCTTGTAGATGCTTCGAGTCAATGGGGTCTGTGGCTACGGGCCTCACCAGCGAGGTCCTCTTCATCGCAGAAAGAAAATCCACAAATGTCAATAAACAACTCGATGAGCAGAGACACGTCCAGAACTGATGATAGTGAAAATGTGATGGGTCGGCAAGGAGTTGAAAGAGATGCACATGTTAGGAGGAACTTACATAGAGATTTCAATGTGTCGGCTGATTCACACACTGGTGTGAGGCAGAAGGCGGATCTAAGTGAAGCCTCTAGCCCTAACAAGGGTGGAAGTAGGTTTGCTGGAGGGAAAAGTAGTGATCTGCAAGAAAAACTGGAACAAAACAAGGAGCAGGATCTGCACTATGAGTTAAAAAACCGGTTTGCAAGAACACAATGGGAGGATAAGCGCTACAATGGGTACACTAGAGAAAATGGTCTAAATGCAGATGGGCAGCAGTAGGGGGAGAAGCGTCATGCCCAATCGCAAAGTGAGAGTGAACGCCATACAAATACCAGCTGTGATGGTGAGCGCCATGCAGACTACCAGTTTGAGTATAGGAGACATGCAGGTGGTGGCTATGTGGATAGACAGAATGATCACAGAGGACGAGGGGACATGCATGGCTACGTCACATCGGGGTCGGCTGGTAGGGCAAAAGGGAGGTACGTGAGAAAACCAAGGGCTAGTGATGCTGAAAAAAGGACACCAAGACAGGCTTATCAAGAAAAGGAGTCAGGAAGGAAGAGAAGGCCAAAATAGTTGTGGGTGGCTACGGGTGACCCGGACAGGCAGATTCATCATGATACTTTCATTCGCGACACGAGGCAGCGGACGTCTACAGTGTTTGATCGTATTTCAGAACCAAATGACGCATCGGCGGACCCTGTGGACCAGGGCCACCGGGACCAATGAATTGCCTGGCCTGGAAATGTCAAGGTCTGGGGTTGGACTCGACAGTGGGCGAACTTCGAGACCTGATTAGGTCGTTCAACGCAGTGGTGGTTTTTCTGAGTGAGACCAAAAAAACGGCAAGAGCGATGGAAAAACTCAAGTGGAGTCTTGGATTCAGAAACGATGTGGCGGTGGACTGTGTGGGTAGAAGTGGAGGGTTAGCTCTATGGTGGAGAGATCATCTGCAGGTTATAGTGAGGCCGTGGAGCCAGTACTTTATTGATGTAGAGATTGTGCTTGACGACAAGACGTGTAGATTCACTTGTTTCTACGGCAAGCCACGCACAGAGCTTCGAAAGAAATGTGGGATGCTATCCGATATCTCAAAGGCCAGGACAACCTTCCATGGTTGTGTGCAGGTGATTTTAATGAAGCGATGTTTCAAAAAGACCAACGGGGAGGGGCAACTCAAGATCATTTTCACATATGGAGGATTTTAGGGACTGCTTGGCTGACTGCGGCTTGGTGGACCTAGGGATCTCGGGGTACCCCTACACATGGGATAACAAGCAAGATGGAGAAAGGAATGTTCAGGTCCGGTTAGACCGGGGGACATGCAATGATGGTTTCTTAGCCATGTTCCTGGAGACGTTCGTGGAGCATGTTGTCACGGAAGAATCAGACCATGTGGCCATATTAATACACGTGTTGGAGACAGCTCCGAGGCACGACATGGGAGGAGAGAGGCACTTCCGATATGAAGAAGCATGGACGAGACATGAAGCGTATGAAGAAATGGTTGCAGAAGTGTGGGACGCTGCAAGGTCAGGAGAGTTGGGCCTTAATGCAACATGCAACAAATTGGGCAAGTTAACAGTGAGCATGCAAGAGTGGGCCAGGGTTGTCTTTGGTTCTATTAGACTCCATATAAAGAAACTTAAATCACAGCTCCAGGATGCAAAGTACAGAGCGCTTGGTTCCAGAATCTCACTGGAGGTCTGTGAACTAGAGGAACAACTATGTGAGATTTATGCTAGAGAGGAGCTGTTATATAGACAGAGATGAAGGATCGACTGGCTTGCTGCAGGTGATCAAAACACTAATTTTTTCAAAAGACGAGCAACTCATCGTAAGCGGAAAAATACGGTGAAATCTTTTGTTAAGGAGGACGGAACTCGGTGTACAGTGGATGAAGAAATGCGTGAGATGGCGGCTAATTTCTATGCTAAACTGTTTGCATCAGAAGGATCGGCGGGTGCTAATGGATTGTTGGAAAATATTGATCCAATGGTGACGGAGGAAATGAACGGCGAACTGTGTGCGCCCGTGTCTGACAATGAGATAGAAGTGGTGATGTTTCAAATGGGCCCCACTAAATCTCCTGGTCCAGATGGGCTGCCTGCACTTTTCTACCAAAGACACTGGCCGTTGGTCAAGGATGATGTGTGTAGAGCTGTGCAAGATTTCTTGGGTGGTGTGGCTGCACCTGATGCGTTTAATGCAACAGTCATAGTAATGATTCCTAAGGTCAACTCACCGGAGTTGTTACCCCGGTTCAGACTGATAAGCCTATGTGATGTACTCTATAAAATTGCATCAAAGGTCCTTGCTAACAGGTTGAAGGTCATTTTGCCAGTGTTAATTTCAGAAGAGCAAAGTGCTTTTGTGTCGGGGAGGCTCATCACGGATAATGTCTTGGTAGCGTATGAGTGTGTTCATGCTATACGAACCAGGAAACACAAGAAGCCTTTGTGTGCGGTCAAACTAGACATGATGAAGGCATATGATAGAGTGGAATGGATTTTTCTCGAGCAGATGTTGTCATGGTTTGGTTTCGATCCAAGGTGGATTTCTATTATTATGCGATGTGTGACGTCTGCAAATTTCAGGGTTAAGTTAAATGGAGGAATGTCACTGCCGTTCACGCCATCTAGAGGACTCTGACAAGGAGATCCGTTGTCCTCATATTTATTCCTGTTTTGCGTTGAGGGTTTCTCTGCTTTATTAAAAAAAGCACAGGAGGAGGAGTTAATAAAAGGGGTGTCCTTTGGGTGCACTGGCCCCCAAGTGACACACCTTTTGTTTGCATATGATATTATAGTGTTTCTTCAGCGAACAGATGAAAGTCTCCAGGTACTCAAAGATATTCTCTTAAGGTCTGAAGAGGCTTCGGGCCAGAAAGTTAATATGAAGAAGTCCTCAATCTTTTTTGGGAAGGGGTGTTTGGACGACGACAAGGAGGCTTTGAAGCAAGCTTTAGGTGTTCACATAGAGGCCCTTTTAGAGAGGTATTTGGGGCTGCCTACGATTGTTGGGCGATCAAAGGACGGAACGATTAAATATGTGACAGAAGCTGCAAAAGGTAAAGTGGCAGGGTTGAAGGGCCAAGGGCTATCAAAAGCTGCCCGAGAAGCGCAAGTTAAATCTGTCCTACAAGCTACACCAACGTTCACCATGAGTTGTTTTCATCTCATAAAGAAGATGGGCCGGAACCTGACAACTATCTCTTCAAAATTCTGGTGGGGTGCAATGAATGGTGAGCGGAAAGTGTATTGGATTGCGTGGGACAAAATGTGCATAGCGAAGCGGGATGGTGGTATGGGTTTTAGAGATCTGGAAGCGTTTAATCAGGCCCTACTCACCAAATAGGCGTGGAGGATTGTCCAACACCCTGAGTCGCTATGTGCAAGGGTCCTTAAAGCTAGGTATTTTCCTGAAGGCTCAATTATAAATGCAACATGCCCTTCTGGTGGTTCTTACACCTTCAGAAGCATCATTCATGGACGTGAACTATTGCGAGAAGGGTCCATTTGGCGCATCGGGAGTGGAGCAAGTGTAAATATTCACCATGATCCGTGGATTCCAAGGCAAGGATGTCTGACACCACTAGGTGCAGATTATGTACATGGTGTGAACAAGGTTCGTGATTTGATGGTGCAATCTGGGAGAGCGTGGATACACATAAAATTGATAGTATGTTCTCTGCTGATGATGCCAATGATATTAAGCAAATAGCTATTGGGGGGCCTGAGATGGATGATTATTTAGCATGGAATCATAGAAAGAATGGACAATTTATAGTTTGGTCAGCTTATCATTTGAAGATGGCCATGATTAGGGCGAAATCTGGACAACCAGAATTGTCTCTATCGGTGGCATGGCACAAAGGATGGCTCGGGCTATGGGATACTAGTGCTCCAAACAAGGCAAAAATACATGTTTGGCGGCTAACTAGGAATGGGCTGGCTGTTGGGTCAGAGCTGCATAGGTGCCGAATCAAGCCTGGCATTTTCTGTCCGGTGTGTGGCAGGGAGGAGACGATCATTCATAGGTTCTGGAGTTGCCCACATTCGGCACTGTTTTGGAAGCAACTACGCTCGGAAAAGGGAATTCTGGTGGCGATCCCACCAGTCCACATCGATTCCCAGAGCGAGGTGGCAAGATGGATGTTGGGATGGTTTGCTGATGCACAGGAGGATGAGAGGGAGATAATGATTCAAGCAACATACGGACTTTGGCTAGCCAGGAATGAAACAAGGGAAGTAAAGAAGATCTCTGAACCACATGAATTAGTGAACTCGGTGCTGACATATGTCAATGAGTGGAGGGCGTTTCATGGAGATAGACAAAAGCTGCACAAGCCGGAGATAAAACAAAGCTGGGTTCCACCGGATGAGGGCTGGATCAAGGCAAATTTTCATGGTGCAGTTTACAAGCAAGGTGCAAAGTGTGGTGTAGGCGTTGTTTTACGGGATCACTCAGGAGTGTTTAGAGCGTCTACCTGCCATTTCTTTCAGGGTGTCGTTGACCCGGAGGTTGCTGAAATTTATGCATGCAAGAGGGCACTTCAGGTGGCAGCCGAACTTAATACTACAAAAGTCAAATTGGAGACGGATTGTGCTACTCTAGCCAACATGTTGAGTACGAAGGAGAAAATACTTTCAGCAGCTGGACCCCTGGTGGAGGAGATCAAGGAGAGAATGAAGATGTTCCAAGAAGTAAAAGTGTCATGGGTAAGGCATAGTGCAAATTCTGTCATGGACAAATTAGCTAAAGTAGGTTTAAGCGATGAACTATGTAAAGTGTGGTTTGCTGTTCCCCCGGACTGTATTTTGGGTATTGTAGCGGACGAGATTCCTAGCTTCGTATAATAAGCCAATAAAGCGGCAGTATTTGACCCTAAAAAAAGCATCAACGGGGACAAAGTTGTGGCACTCACAAAATGCACAAATGATGTTGACAATCAGCAGATTCCAACAGTTTATATCACATAGCAGTTTTGCAATGAAGATTTAGGTATCAATATGAATATGAACATGAATGCAAACTAGACCATCATGAAGAGCAGTCTGAGATGAACATTTTGACATATCATGCACGCAAAATGGAGCTATATGCATGAAGTTATAAGTTGACAAAGATGCACACATAACATGAATTTTCAGGGACTTGGTCAATTTTTCAGAAAAAAAAACAGGGTGAGCGACAGATAACTACCACGCGCGCGGGCGGGATTTTCGGTGGGCTCTCTCACCTTGGGCCACTTGGGCTGGACACGGGGAGGAAGGTGGGCCGGAGGGTCATGGACTGGGCCGCCGGCGTGGTGGAGCAGGCCGAGGCCCATGCGGGGGCTACGTCCTCCTCTCGATCCCCTCTGGATCGAGGAGGCGGGGGCGGCGGGCGGCCGACTGTGAGGTGGGATGGCACTCCGGCGAGCGGGACGAGGCCGAAGTGGCCGGGAACGGGCGGATCCGGCGTGAGGAACCCCGGATCTGGCCTCGGGCGAGGGTGAGCGGGCCCCACATGGCCCGCGGCGAGGTTCTTCGGAGGCCATGGCGGCACTGCAGCAGAGGGAGAGGGATGTTGGAGGAGGAAGGAGAGTAGAGGAAGTAGGAGAGGGGCGGGGCAGCGCTGGCCTGCTAGCCCCAGCGCCGGCGGAGCTCCGGCGCGGTGAGGCAGCGGGGACGATGGCTGGCAATGGGGTTGGAGCGCTTGCTCGGGAGGAGCTGCAGAGGCGGGCACCTCAGGCTGACAGGCGGAGAAGCGGGCTCGGGCGGGCCTCCCAGGGCCTGATTTGGGTCCTGGCGGTCCCATGGCGGTGGGGAGGCGCGAGGTGGACGCGGGATGACGTGGCGCCTTCCCATTGGCTGCGGCGCCAAGCGGCATCTGGCGGTTGGCGGTGCGACAAGTGGCGGCGGGGGGTGGCTTGGTGCAACAAACGAGGAGGTGGGCGGCTAGAGGTAGGTGGAGGGGCTAGGCTCCTCAAAATGGAGAGGGGTGTCCATATATAGCAAAAGGGGCTAGGGTTGGGGGTTTTGGAGCATTTCGAAACCTCCGATCACGATCCGATGGTTCCGGTCGGAGGGGGGTTTAGTGGGCTGGATTAGAGTGGGTGTGGGCTATGAAGAGAGTCCTTGGGCTGAGAAGAGAGAAGAGAATGGCAGCCCGACGGCAGTTACGGAGATAGAAACATCCGACGATTAAACTGGCAACGGTGCCGCTACGGACGACGGTTGGGCTATCAAACGGACTCCGAATGCGACGAAATTTGATAGGTGGTCTACCTACACTATAATAAGACCACACGCCAACTTTCATCCCATTCCGAGAACGTTTTTATGCCACCTATAAAATAATATTTCGAAGGTGACGCGGGCGTGTGCGAGTGTGTCTGGGCTCAGAACAAACAACGGAAAGAACTGGAAGGGCCCGAATGGATGCAAGTTTTAAAAAACATGCAGATGAAATGCAGATGATGACATGGCAAAATGCAACACGCAAGCGAATGACATGGCAACGACAGCGAATAATTGGAAGACACCTAGCGCATCGGTCTCGGGGCGTTACACACCACCAACCACTCGGGTTCAACCGCCGTTGGTCTCATCCATGGCCCCGCCGCTGATCTCCTCTGGCTCGCTGTCAAGAATTTGCCATCCTACATCGCCATCGAGCCCCTTTTGTCATTTCTGGAGGACACATTCTGCGACACTGGCATGGGATGCACAGCTTCCAAGTCAGACCTCATCGATGACGACCACGAGGAGGACACCCTCTCCGGCTCTTCCAAGGGGAAAGAGCCCGTCTGCGACATCAGGGAGGGCACCCTACAGCCGTGCTCTTCCAAGGGGAAGGAGACCATCTGCGACAACATAGAGCGCATCCAGGGTTCGTGCTCTTCCCACGGGAACTAGCCCATGTGTGACAAGTGAGGAAACCCATGATTTGTTTTGCCATGCCTCTTCACAGGGGGGAACCCACGATTTGTTTTGTCGAGTCCCTTTTGTAGTGTAGTGAGAATATGTCCAGATTTAGCTGCTATATTTGGTTGTTTGCAGTATGCCTTGTTTATTACAGTTGCTCACGTTGTGATGCTCTACATGTGCAACTATTTACTATGTAGTACATTTCATCAATCCTGTTTTAAACATACCGATATATAGGAATGCATATATTTGCTTGATGTTAAGCCTGTTATAGCTAGCATATGCCTCTTTTAAAGTTTTTTGATTGTTCGGTTGTTTGTAGTTAGCATATGTCCAGTTTCAAATGCTATCTTTGGTTGTTCATAGTATGCCTTGTTTATTCCAATTATTCACAACATGATGTTCTATATGTGCAAGTTTGAACTGTGCAGTTCAATGTCATCAATACCAGTTTCAACAATACCACTATGAATGACTACATTTGGTTGCTGCATCTTGTAGTTAACACCCCTTTCCATTTTTATTTAACAACAACCAGTGTACTTAGATCGGCAGAATACCAGTTTGAATGATTATGTTTGCTTGTTGTTAAATGTTATGCATGTTGCAGTAAACACACCTTTCCACTTGTTTTGCTTTACTAGCGTGCTTAAACCTGCACACTGAAACTATCTTTTAGAGATTATTTTCTCTACCATGGATATATTTGGTTGATGTTTAGCCTATTGTGCTTGACATGCCTCTCGATGTACCTACACAGGACAATTTTGGGAATGGCTGCTATTTTCCATCAAGGTTAGTTTCATCCCATGGCTTATATATACTCACTATTCAGGATACGGTAGCTGGTACCATATAGGTCGGGGGCTGATAAGCGACCAATTGTTGGGAAACGTAGCATGCAATTTCAAAATTTTCCCTCCGCTCACGCAAGATCTATCTAAGAGATGCATAGCAATGATAGGGGGAGAGTGTGTCCATGTACCCTCGTAGACCGAAAGCGGAAGCGTTTGATAACGCGATTGATGTAGTCGAACTTCTTCCCATTCCGACCGATCAAGTACCGAACGTACGACACCTCTCAGTTCTACACACGTTTAGCTTGATGACGTCCCTCAAACTCTTGATCCAGCAAAGTGTCGAGGGAGAGTTGCATCAGCACGACGGCGCGGTGATGGTGATGGTGAAGTGATCCACGCAGGGCTTTGCATAAGCACTATGTGAATATGACCAGAGGCGTAAACTGTGGAAGGGGGCGCCGCACACGGCTAGGAATCAATATTGTATGTTCTAGCGGTGCTCCCCCACACATATATATAGGTGGGAGAGGGAGAGGGGCAGCAAGGGGCGCCCCAAGTAGGAGTAATCCTACTTGGGCGCCTCCCACAAGTCGGCCTCCCCCCTTCCATAAGTGTCGGAGGGGGAAGGAAGGAGGAGGGGAGGGAAGGAAGGGGGAGTCTGAATCCCTCCCCTTCCTTCTCTCTTCTACCCTTTCCTTTCCCCCCAATTCGACCTACATGGGGCGCACCAGCCCCTTAGGGGCTGGTCTGTTCCCCTCTTGGCCCATTAGGCCCATGTAGTTCGCCGGGGGTTGCCCGGAACCCCTTCCGGTGACCCGATACGTACCCGGTACCCCCGGAACACTTTTGGTGTCTGAATACTATCGTCCTATATATGAATCTTTACATCTCGACCATTTCGAGACTCCTCGTCATGTTCGTGATCTCATCCGGGACTCCAAACAACATTCGGTCTCCAAATCACATAACTCATATAATACAAATCGTCGTTGAACGTTAAACGTGCGGACCCTACGGGTTCGAGAACTATGTAGACATGACCGAGATACCTCTCCGGCCAATAACCAATAGTGGACCCTAGATTCTCATATTGGCTCCCACATATTATGCGAAGATATTTATCGATCGAACCATTATGACAACATATGTTATTCCCTTTGTCATCGGTATGTTACTTGCCCGAGATTCGATTGTCGGTATCTTTATACCTAGTTCAATCTCGTTATTGGAAAGTCTCATTCCATAATGCATCATCCCGCAACTAAATCATTAGTCAAATTGCTTGCAAGGCTTCTTATGATGTGCATTATCGAGAGGGGCCAGAGATACCTCTTGATACTCGGAGTGACGAATCCTAATCACGATCTATGCCAACCGAACGAACACCTTCGGAGATACCTGTAGAGCATCTTTATAATCACCCAGTTACGTTGTGATGTTTGATAGCACACAAGGCATTCCTCCGGTATACGGGAGTTGCATAATCTCATTGTCGGAGGAATAAGTATTTGACATGAAGAAAGCAGTAGCAATAAAACTGAACGATCATTATGCTAAGCTAACGAATCGGTCTTGTCCATCACATGATTCTCCTAATGATGTGATCGCGTTCATCAAGGGACAACACATGTCTATGGTCAGGAAACTTAACCATCTTTGATTAACGAGCTAGTCAAGTAGAGGCATACTAGGGACACGGTGTTTTGTCTATTTATCCACAGATGTATCAAGTTTCTGGTTAATACAATTCTAGCATGAATAATAGACATTTATCATGATATAAGGAAATATAAAATAACAACTTTATTATTGCCTCTAGGGCATATTTCCTTCAGTCTCCCACTTGCACTAGAGTCAATAATCTAGTTCACATCACCATGTGATTTAACACCAATAGTGAACATCTGTATGTGATTAACACCCATAGTTTACATCACCATGTGACCAACACCCAAAGGGTTTACTAGTGTCAATAATCTAGTTGACATCGCTATGTGATTTACACCCAAAGAGTACTAAGGTGTGATCATGTTTTGCTTGTGAGAGAAGTTTAGTCAATGGGTCTACCACATTCATAGCCGTATGCATTTTGCAAATTTTCTATGTCTACAATGCTCTACATGGAGCTACTCTAGCTAATTTCTCCCACTTTCAATATGTATCCAGAGTGAGACTCAGAGTCATCCAGATCGGTGTAAAAGCTTGCATCGACGTAACTCTTTACGAAAAACTCTTTATCACCTCCATAACCGAGAAATATTTCCTTAGTGCTCTTAGGTAACTAAGGATGACTTTGATCGCTATCCAGTGATCCACTCCTGGATCACTATCATACCCCCTTGCCAAACTCATGATAAGGTACACAATAGGTCTGGTACACATCATAGCATAGGGAATGACTTTCATTCTCTTTCTTTTTTCTGCTATGGTCGGGTTTTGATTCTTACTCAACTTTACACCTTGCAACACAGGCAAGAACTCCTTCTTTGACTGTTACATTTTTAACTACTTCAAAATATTGTCAAGGTATGTACTCATCAAAAACTCTTATCAAGCGCCTAGATCTATCTCTATAGATCTTGATGCCCAACTTGTAAGCAGCTTCACCCAGGTCTTGCTTTGAAAAACTCCTTTAAATCTCTCCTTTATGCTTTCCAGAAAATTCTACATCATTTCTGATCAACAATATGTCATTCACATATACTTATCAGAAAGGTTGTAGTGCTCCCACTGACGTCCTTGTAAATACAGGCTTCACCACAAGTCTGTATAATACCATATGCTTTCATCAACTCATCAGAGCATATATTCCAACTCCGAGATGCTTGCACCAGTCCATATATGGAACTTGGAGCTTGCACATTTTGTTAGCACCTTTTGGATTGACAAAACCTTCTGGTTGCATCATATACATCTCTTTTTTAATAAATCCATTAAGGAATGCAGTTTTGATATCCATTTGCCAGATTTCATAAAAAGCGGCAAATGCTAACATGATTCGGACAGACTTAAGCATCGATACGAATGAGAGAATCTCATCATAGTCAACACCTTGAACTTGTCGAAAACCTTTTGCGATAATTTGAGATTTGTAGATAGTAACACTACCATCACCATCCGTCTTCCTCTTGAAGATCCATTTATTTTCTATGGCTCACTGATCATCGAGCAAGTCAACCAAAGTCCACACTTTGTTCCCATACATGGATCCTATCTCAGATTTCATGGCCTCAAGCCATTTATCGGAATCTGGGCTCATCATCGCTTCTTCATAGTTCATAGGTTCATCATGGTCTAGTAACATGACTTCCAGAACAGTATTAGCGTACCACTCTGGTGCGGAACGTGCTCTGGTTAACCTACGAGGTTCAGTAGTAACTTGATACAAAGTTTCATGATCATTATCATTAGCTTTCTCTCTAGTTGGTGTAGGCATCACAGGAATAGTTTTCTGCGATGACCTACTTTCCAACTCGAGAGAAGGTACAATTACCTCATCAAGTTCTAATTTCCCCCCACTCACTTCTTTCGATAGAAACTCCTTCTCTAGAAAGGTTCCATTCTTGGCAACAAAGATCTTTCCTTTCGATCTGTGACAGAAGGTGTACCCAACTATTTCCTTAGGGTATCATATGAAGACGCACTTCTCGGATTTGGGTTTGATCTTATCAGGCTGAAGCCTTTTGAAATAAGCATCACTACCCCAAACTTTAAGAAATGACAGCTTAGATTTATTGTCAAACCACAGTTCATAAAGTGTCATCTCAACGGATTTTGACGGTGCCCTATTTAACGTGAATGCAGCTGTCTCTAATGCATAACCTTAAAACGATAGTGGTAAATTGGTAAGAGACATTACAGATCGCACCATATCTACTAAAGTACAGTTACGACGTTCAGACACACCATTACGTTGTGGTGTTCCAGGTGGCGTGAGTTTTGAAACTATTCCACATTGTTTTAAATGAAGGCCAAACTCGTAACTCAATTATTCGCCTCCATGATCAGATCGTAAAAACTTTATTTTCTTGTTACAGTGATTCTCCACTTTACTCTAAAATTCTTTGAACTTTTCAAATGTTTCAGACTTGTGTTTCATTAAGTAGATGTACCCATATCTGTTTAAATCATCTGTAAGGTAAGAAAATAACGATACCCGTCGCGTGCCTCAACACTCATTGGACCGCATACATCGGTATGTATTATTTCCAATAAGTCATTGGCTTGCTTCATTGTTCCAGCGAACGGAGTTTTAGTCATCTTGCCCATGAGGCATGGTTCGCAAGTATCAAATGATTCATAGTCAAGTGAGTCCAAAATCCCATCAACTTGGAGTTTCTTCATGCACTTTACACCAATATGACCTAAATGGTAGTGCCACAAATATGTTGCACTATCATTATAAACTTTGCATCTTTTGGCATTAATATTATGAATATGTGTATCACTGCGATCAAGATTCAATAAACCATTAACATTGGGTGTATGACCATAGAAGGTTTTATTCATGTAAACAGAATAACAATTATTCCCGTTTTAAATGAATAATCGTATTGCAATAAAAACAATCCTATCTTGTTCATGCTCAACGCAAACACCAAATAACATTTATTTAGGTTCAACACTAATACAGAAAGTATAGGGAGTAGGCGATGATGATCACATCAATCTTGGAACCACTTCCAACACACATCGTCACTTCACACTCAACTAGTCTCCACTTATTTTGCAACTCCTGTTTCGAGTTACTAATCTTAGCAACCGAACAGGTATCAAATATCTAGGGGCTACTACGAGCACTAGTAATGTACACATCAATACCATGTATATCAAATATACCTTTGTTCACTTTACCATCCTTCTTATCCGCCAAATATTTGGGGTAATTCTGCTTCCAGCGACGATTTCCTTTGCAATAGAAGCACTCAGTTTCAGGCTTAGGTCTAGCTTTGGGCTTCTTCACGGGAGTGGCAACTTGCTTGCCATTCTTATTGAAGTTCCCTTTCTTTCCCTTTGCCCTTTTCTTGAAACTAGTGGTTTTGTTAATCATCAACACTTAACGCTCTTTCTTGATTTCTACCTTCGTCAATTTCAACATCACGAAGACCTCAGGAATCATTTGGCAAGCTCGGTATGATGACTAGTGGTGAACAATCATACCGAGCTTGCCAAACGTTCATAACATTTTGCGTCAATTTCCAATAGGTCTGTCACCTAGTGATGCATCAAGGACATAGTTCTTCTATGTAGCAATGAGGATAATCCTCAGATCATGGACCCAGTCTGCATCATTGCTACTATCATCTTTCAACTTAGATTTCTCTAGGAACAAAAAACATAGGAGAGCTACAATGCGAGCTATTGATCTACAACATAATTTGCAAATACTATCAGGACTAAGTTCATGATAAATTAAAGTTCAATTAATCAAATTACTTAAGAACTCCCACTTAAATAGACATCCCACAAGTCATCTAAGTGATACATGATCCAAATCAACTAACCCATGTCCGATCATCACGTGAGATGGAGGAGTCATCAATAGTGAACAATCATATCTACTATATGATTCACGTCGACCTTTCGATCTCCAGTGTTCCGAGGCCATGTCTGTACATGCTAGGCTCGTCAAGTTTAACCCGAGTATTCCACATGTGCAAAACTGGCTTGCACCCATTGTATGTGAACATAGAGCCTATCACACCCGTTCATCACATTGTGTCACGGCATGAAGAACTTTCGCAATGGTGCATACTCGGGGAGAACACTTATAACTTGAAATTTAGTTAAAGGGTCATCTTATAATGCTATCGCCGTACTAAGCAAAATAAGATGCATAAAGATAAATGTAGCGACCACGATCCCAATGGACCGAAGTCTCTATGCTTAAGTGGCATCCCTGGATCGGTAATGCTGACACACATAGTACTCGAGGAATTATAACAGAGTTCAATCACACACTTATTCACCGAGGTCCTCAAAAAGAGTATGATAACACAAAAATAATATGGCTTAAGGCCATCTAAACTAAATAACTGTGGAAGCTTCGCAGGTAAATGAGTCTATCAACTCCAACAGCATAGCTGAGTGCATGACAACGACCTATCGCACCTTATTCGTCGTCTGAGTAGTCTGCAACATGAGACATTGCACCCGTGTAGGTCAGCACATTGAATATGCTGGCAGGGTTACATTGTAAAACAATGAATGCAAGAACTATATCTACATGCAATATTTGGCTGGTGGAGGCTCTAAGTTTATGATTTTGCATAAAGCTAGTTTTTCCCTACAACAAAGGAATAAATTTATTTAAACTACTCTCAAGTTGTACCAATATTTGAGAAGGTTCCTCCAACTCAAATCCCAATTAAACAAGTGTCATCATTAAACCCAATTCAATTAATTAAAGAGTGATGAGATCAACAATAATATCCAATTCCAAATACTCAAGATGACCATAATCGGGGACACGGCTAACCATGATTAGTTTATACACTCTACAGAGGTTGCGCACTTTTCCCCACAAGACTCGACCGCATCCATGATCGGAAGATCGAGACATAGTCTTTCTGAAGCATTAACTCTATACTCCGGGCAGACCGGTACACCTACGTTCCCCTACATCTACTAGTCCACCTCTTCGAGAGCTCATACAACTTACTCAACTATGCCAGAGCCCATAATGGCTTGTAGTTGCACACGAAAGTTTCTAGGCATGAAATATCATATGATCCCTTTGAACCTGGGTGGCGAACCGAGGAAAAATTACACGGGTACTCCGGGATTTCCCAAATGGACAAACACTGGATTCTCCAGGTGCCCCAACCAATCCACCCAGATGTGTATTAAAGTTGACACCTTAATGTTATCCAAGATTAATAACTCTCATAATTTCCATGTGTATCATGATCCAATCCCCGTCTACGAGCATGGCTAAGCAATAATAGAGCGTAACGTATATTCCCAGGGTGATCAAAAAGGTATTAGGTTCCTACCTCAATGTACTACAACCAAACCACATGTTCCCAATCCTACTCATGCAAATATTTGAGGGGCAATATTAATGCATAGTAAAAAGTGGGTATAGAAGAGTATGGTCAAAGTGTAACTTGCCTTGTGATAACCCGCAAGTATACGGGATAGTTGTAGCCTCTTTCGATAAGTAAGAGTGTCGAACCCAACGAGGAGCTAAAGGTAGAACAAATACTCTCTCAAGTCCTATCGGTTACTGATACGACTCTATGCACGCTTGACGTTCGCTTTACCTAGAACAAGTATGAAACTAGAAGTACTTTGTAGGTGTAATAGGATAGGTTTGCAAGATAATAAAGAGCACGTAAATAAAAAGTAGGGGATTTTTAGATAAAGATGCAATAAAGTAAATATAGCGAGTGTGGAAAAGTGGTGGTAGGAGTTGTGGAATTGTCCCTAGGCAAATGACTATGTTACTAGACCGGTAATCACTATGCAATCCTATTTGAGGGAGAGGCATAATCTAACATACTTTCTCTACTTGGATCATATGCACTTATGATTGGAACTCTAGCAAGCATCCGTAACTACTAAAGATTCATTAAGGTAAAACCCAACCATAGCATTAAATTATCAAGTCTCCTTTATCCCATACGCAAACAACCTACTTACTCGCACTACAAAAAAATACACTTCCATGATGATACGTGTTTGTCATAGTAGGTCGCATTTTTTTATCATGCGTGTACATCCATGACAAATTTATGACAGAATCAAGATAGTCATACCTGTGTTGTAGTAGAAGTGTTCCATGGCATTACCAAAATTATCATCACGGAAGTGTCCACTTCCATGACGATAAATCGCGCGTCATAGAAGTGCTTTCGTCAAGGGTGACCGACACGTGGCATCCACCTTAATGGAACGTTGTTAAGCTATCGGGTTGGGTTTTGGATCCGATAACCCGTTAATAGCCCCGACCAGTGGGGATTTTCCACGCGTAAAATCATCATTGGCTGGAGGAAACACGTGTCGGCTCATCGTTGGGACAATGTCATCCACTCATTGGACAGAAGGCGCCTGTGATACGTCGACACGTGGCACGACCCATCAAGTTTAAATGGGCCGGCCCAACTAAAGGCCCACAAGATTTTGCAGACCATAATGGGCCGGCCTAGCTAAAGGCCCACGAGATTTTGCGGACCATAATTGGCTGGCCCAGCTAAAGGCCCACAAGATTTCACGGTCCACAATGGGCCGGCCCAGGTAAAGGCCCACAAGATTTTTGTGTGCCATAATGGGTCGGCCCAGGTAAAGGCCCACAACATTCTTTCGGATCATAATGGGTCGGCCCGGCTAAAGGCCCACGAGATTTCGCTGACACTAATGGACCGGCCCAGCTTTAGGCCCACAAGATTTTGAGGACCCTAGTAGGCCGGCCCATTAACTGGCTGCCATGTTTTGGGCCAAATGCCGACCCATATTTGATCTGGTCCATTAATGGCATGCCATGTTCCGGGCCTAATAATGGCCCATATGAGATCCGGCCCGTTAAAAGCCTCCCATGTTCTGGGCCAAATCATGGCCCAGATCAGGTCCGGCCCTTTAAGAAGCTTTGGCCTCAATTATGTCCCATATCAAATTCGTCCCGTTAACTGAACGCGATGCTTTTGGGCCCACTTGCAAAAGGCCCATTTAGTAATTCGGCCTGATATTAGTTTCATCTTGTTAAGGGCCCATTTAACATTTCGGCCCTATATTAATTTCGGCATGTTAAAAGCCCGTCATATAGTTGGGCCTAACTACGACTCGGTTTGCATCCGGCCTGCTCGCAGCCGATATCTGATTGGGCCAAACAAGGACCGAGACAATTTTGGCCTGTTAAAAGCCTGTGATTTGATTCGCACAATCATGGGCCGGGTCCATTTTGGGATGCTATTGGCCCGTGACCTGTTCGGCACGTTTCAGGCCCAACCTACTTCTCCGCCTCCTAAAAGCCCAGTGAGTTTTCTTGCGAAAAGAGGGCCGGGGGTTACTCGGCCTATTAAAGGCCCGAATCTACTAGAGGGCCAGTTTGACGGGGCCCATGATGCGGATCATACATCGTGATTGCATGACGGCCCAATTATGTACCGTAATTTTATGGTTTGGCCGCTTTACAGCGAAGACATGATATATATACAGTAAACTAACTGCAGCATCGTGAATAAGAAAAAACCTAGACTATACAATAAAGAAATTACGGCATATTACATCCACTGGGCATCAAAGTTCGCCACTATGATAATAAAGCACAAGCAGATAGCAGATTACATACACTGGGCATCAAAGATCACCACCAGTGCAAATAAGCATGCCGACAAAATAATATACAAAACCGACAGCACTTCAATAGAGTTCAAGAAAGGTTAGCCCTGCTGGCGAGCTGCAGCGCAAGCACCTGAGCAAGTTGATGAGACTGGGCTTGTTCAACACTTATATCTTCCTCACTCTGAAAGATAAACAAGCAGACAGATGACAGGTTTTGCACATAAAAGTAGCAGTGCTGACAATTCATCACATTTTTTACTGACGAATAAAGTGACACATTTTAAAAATGCATTAACACAATATGGTATTGTCTAGGTCAAGACATGGCAGGAAATGACATTGTGAAGGAGTTGGCAGCTTCACGACACCACTGGATTACAGATCAAGAACTCATAAGTATCAATGGTTATTGTGTTGTCAATTTATCCCATTTCATATTGGCAAATAAAGAGACGGTTTAAATAATAGTAGAATGGAATGACATTGTTCATAGTTAAGACATTGTAGAATATGACATTGTGCTGTAGTGGGTAGGTTCACCACATCACTGGATTACGGATGAAGAACAGAAGCATACATGCAGTGCAAAAGAAGATCACTTGCTCTGTATAGTTTAATTTACATGGTATGAAGAAGGAACTTGGTTGTACAACTAAAAACTTAAATTGAGAAGGACAAACTTTTGTTTATGAACTACATAATAAACTTTAAACATGCAATTTGATGCAAACACCAAAAATAAACAGCTGTTGCAGTCATGCCTAACCAAATATACACAACAAAGTTTGAAGGCTTGAGAAGGACAAACTTACATTACTGGTGAAGACAGGCTCTTTAAAGCCCTTGTCCATGCTGATGGCGGGGGGGGGGGGGAATTCAAGAAGTTTACCACAGAATCTTCTTCATAAGCATTGCCTTTATTCTACATTTTGTTAAGAGTATATATAGATGTGATAATATACGAAAAAATGGAGAATATTTAAGATAAGATGAAGAGTGATGCTACATAACCAAGTAGCTATAAATGTATGTGCAGCGATACAGGCAAAAGGCATAGCCAAGAGCAATGCACAGCTAAACTTCTTCAGTACCAATCTTATGGTAAGAGTAAATATAGATATGATGTGTAGAAAATGGAGGGCAAAGGAAAATAAGCTGCACAGTGATGGTACAATAACAACTACCTATCAATATAAGTACACTGATAAAGGACAACATGTACTTACAAGAACAATGCAGAGCTGAAAAAATTCATTGGCATTGGATATATTCTACACTAATGTAACCATTCATACAGATCAGATAATTTGGAGCGAACAATTGATAAGCAAGATATCATCCATACTGCTGTCACATAATGAACCAGGTATGTATGCAAGTACAGTGATACAAGACAACAGGTACTAACAAGAGCAAAGCAGCGGGCAGCATATTTGCGATATCCTGTCGTTCTTTTCAAACCGGAATTCTTCTTCGAGGAGATTTCCTGCAAAAAAGATCCGTAAGGCACATGCGAAAAAGTAGAAGTTCAAATTGTCATGTGATTTCATAGACAGTACCTCATCCTGGGAACGAGACCAGTGCATAACAAGGTTTTTCCATTCAATGTCTTCTAAATTTAGCACAGGAGACTTCACTGGAAATTCGTTTATAAACTTGCCATCAAAGTGTGATTTCCTCAGATAACACCGATACTGATGCAATGCTTCCTTGAAAAGCACAAGCAAGCTTTTCTCATCATGACTATCCAGATTGACCCTCGCCTAGTTACAACAATGTAATGTAAATCATTGATGTGTTCGATCAGCAGAAAACAGGAAAATAATAACCATGAATAATAGCACTTACACGTAAGTTGGACAGGAAGATGTGAAAATGGTGTTTGTCTTCACTATGATCTTCCCATGATGGGAATATATGCACGTAGTCCCTAACAACATTGAAAGCATTGTCTTTTAAACTAGGAATAAATGGAATGGGGTTCCAATCTGCAAAGTGCTGCTAGTGCGACACAAAGCAGCTACATAGATCATAGTGTAGATATAACGGGAAAACCTTAAGCACTAGAGTAAAATCAGCAAAGTGGAACTTGCTGGAATATATGTGCTAGTTTGCCGGTATGGCTAGATTCGGATACTAGCTCTCTTCAAGTGAAGGTGCGGTACTGTTAATATCAGTGTAACTCTCAAAGGCGACACAACTCCCCGCATTTCCTTGATGTTCTTATAGGATTCAAGTGGGCAGGCCATTACAAATCCTATTCCTATGTTTACAAGATCCTACAAATCAAAGAGGCTCAAAGTGTCCATCACAACCGACCGTATAGACCTCTACACTGCAAATGTCCCTTCTCATCTTCAGTACAAGGAACATACTGTACTACTATCAAACTCCCTCCATTCCAAAATATAAGTCTTGGTAGAGATTTCCACTATGGATCACATACAGATGTATCCAGATACATTTTAGAGTGTAGATTCACTCATTTTGCTCCATATGTAGTCCATGGTGGAATCTATACAAAGACTTGTATTTAGGAACGGAGAGAGTACATATAAAAGAAGAACGGAAGAGGAACATGGTAAAGAAGAGCAAGCAGATTTTGGATAATAAAATGTTGGTTGCGCAGTGCCCACACATGATGAACCAGAGCGCATTAAGAATGCAACTCCCAGTTGTCTCTCGACCATTTCAGGCGGTTGGATGAAGATCCTACATCTCCTAACCCATCTTCTTCCTCGTCTCTGATTCTTCCCATACAGAACAACGCACGGGCCACCGGCCGGACCACCGGCAACCACCGCCCGTGTTCCTCCACCACCCCCCCCCCCCCCCCCCACCCCAACCCCCACCCGCGTCGAGTTTTCTTTGTTCGGCGAGGCCCCACAACCACCCGAGCCCCTTCGTTCGCACCGGCGAACTCCGGCGAGCTCTGAAATATTTAGTCTACTGTGATTTAACTAGTGTGGAATATAAAAGGGGAAAACCATAAGCATTGGGAGTATAGTGTTGAGTGTGGCATGGCGGATCTGAAGGTGCAAACCGGACAAAGCCAACTTCGCAACCAAGACAAGAAATCAGAGTAAAGCAGTGGCGATCTATTTTCTTACTACGATAAATAAGTTGAGCAGATACGAAAGAGTACCGCCTTTGGTGCGGCGCCGTGTACGCATCTGCTGAGAATTTGACGGTGCTGCGGTAGCGATGGCTGTCGTCAGCGTGGAACCAGATCTAGGAGGGTAGACGGTGGCGGCGGGGCGCGGTGGACGAGACGGTCGTAGGAGCAGCGCCGGCAAGGTAGACCACGGCGGGGATGAAGCGAGAGGACGGGATGCAAGGATCCCAGTCCGAAGCCGTGGATGAAAGAGGTCGATCTCTTGTAATGGACGGCGACATCAGCGTATCAGCTCCGGCATGGTGGAGGAGGACGGCGGTGGATGGGGTGGCGGGCGGCGGCGGGCAGAGTAGGGTGGGGTGGAGAGGGTGTTTTGGCGCCCATGGAGTACGAATGGGGAAAAGGGAGGTAGAGAGGAAGGGGGGAACATGTATTCAGGGCGCGCTTGTCTCAATTGCGAGGAAATTTACAAACTTAGCCTCCGTTTCAAATTTCTACTACATCACAGCAACATTAGTCGGTTGGGGATAGAATGGTAATCTCGCATACACCGAATATTTGTTGATGAGAGTTTGTTTTTAGCGCCCACCATGTATATGAATATGAATTAGGGAGGGAGTCGATTTCGGCCGAGGACACACTGTGTTTTGGCGCCCACTGTGTATGAATCCGGGTGAGAGGCGGTTACGTCACATTTGGGTGAAATTACAAACTACCCCTATCGAAACCTATAGAAATCCAGTAGATAGGCTTTTCATGGCAGGGATAGGCAGTAGTAATTTCCATCTCGCAGATTTTGGTTTCGGACGGTTACTGCGACTTTCCCCGCTTCGTTCAAATTTTGCACAGTGCCAACTCAATTTGAATCCCGTTTGTATTCTATTTTTTCGGGCGGGATCCATTTTCAATTGGAATTACATTCTATATACATCATTTTATATATATATACTTTCAAAAGCACAACAAAGAATTCTACTCCTTTATATGTATAATATGATTTACAAATACAACGATCTCGAAATCTTAAGGTTGAATTCAAAAAATTTAACCAAATTATGTTCTACTAAAATGTATGGATCAGTAATATCTACATATTAAATAACATAGATGTGCATGAATTCATATGAGTATGCATGTTTGATAGATCAATTTTGGTTCGAGTATGGACTACATGTATCATCATCTCGAATTCAAATATTTGAATCCCTTTTTTGTTTACTACTTTCACGCCCATCTCTCTCGCATGCATGCTTCTTCAGGTAGCTATCACTCTCTTTTCTCCCTCTCACCCGCACGCTCACTTCATGTTTCTCCTATCCTTGCAAACATGGTCTCTCGACGTCTCCCTTGAGAAGTGTCACACTCTCCCAATCATTATACATTACACGATTTTAATTATCTCTCATGTCTCTACTGTTCTCTAGTATCACTCGGTACCTAAGCTTTCTTTTTCACCGCCACACACACAGTCTCCACTCGTCTTTAACTTTGTCTTTCTCTCTATGGTATGCTCTCACACACCCTATATGTCTCTACATATAACTCATACCACTAAAATTACTCTCTCTCTCTCTCTCTCCTGTAGACACAACATTTGTTGCGGTCTCATTTTCGTCTCCATCCCAGACTGACATTATTCATTTGTTTACCGATCAGACAACCCCGACTACCGTCTCCTCTCTCTCTCTCTCTCACAGACACACACACACACACAACTACTGCTTCCACTCCCCTTCCCGACTACCGTCTCTCTCTCTCACACACAAAACTCTCGGTTTCGCACCCCGACTCGTATTTCTCTCACAAACATTTATCTACTAGCTAGCCTCTAGATAGGTTTATACACCCGCACACTCGTGCTTCCACCATCGCATACATGGCTCTCTCCCGCTCGTTGTATCCATGTAGCTTTTTCTTCCCTTCTTGAGACACGCCCTCTCGATCGTGCACACACACACACTATCGCCTCATTTTAAGCTGATACCTATCGCACACACACTCCTTGTGTCTTTTTCACACATGCACTCTGTCCTCCTCCACTCTCCCTCTCTCTCACACACACATGGGCTTTTTGCAACAACTAGCAAGATGCCCATGCATTGCACGGAACATCAAGAAGCATTTGTATGAGTAGTTTATCTTGTGGGGGAAAAGGATGAACGAGGGAAGGCCTTATTTGCAAATGTGGATAGGGGTGTGGGTATCTTTTTGCAAAATTGCCATAGTTTCCTTCCTATCCGTCAGATATAGATCGGACGGCCTATATTGCAGGATGGCAGGCACACGATCATCACCGACAATGCTTTTTCTAAGAGTAGGGATAAAAAAATAGAGTTGGTGATGATGGTGAGCCTGCCATCTTGCAATGTAGGTCGTCTGATTTATATCTAATGGATAGGAAGGAAAATATGGCAATTTACCCGCACTCTTCACCACATTTGCACATAAGGCCTTCCCTCATTCATCCTTTTCTCCCACAAGATGATGTTCCGTGCAACACACAGGCATCTTGCTAGTAGGAGTAGAAATTAGACATATACCACTTCTCGAATCTTGAAACCAACAACATTCCTCCCTTATCTCATCAAAATCGCCAAAGGAATATATTTTGAGTGAAACATAACATATTTTTAGTCATATACGTATTTCAAAACTAGACTTTTTTTCTATCAAATCGGTGAATATGTATTAATCTACTTTGATCGTGTGGCAACGCATTGGCACATTGCTAGTAGTTATTATAATTTTTTGGACACCAGACAAACGATGGAGTACATATACGAAGAGAAGAGGCGCACGCACGCAGTCAGACTCTCGCTGTCTTGTTACGTAAAGGCGGCGTTAACAAATATACCCTAAAACCCTAGGTGCACGATTGTTGCATTCGCGGGTACCGGGTACATGGTGGAGCACCTTTATAGGAATAGTCAACTCGCGTGATAATTTGATCCATAGGAGTTTATGGTCGGGACCACAGGTGAACGACTTTGAGCGCGGTGGCTCACCAGTTGCCACAGATCGAGTAGCCACATTTAAAATATCGTTTTTTTAGCAGGGTTAAGGGTTCCGATTTTCAATGGCACGTTATAAGTAGTAAGTAGCTTTTAGAACGATTGGTATGGAGCGAAAATGGAATTCATAGTACTACGTACCTCCTTGGCGTATGGTTGTATGGGTTTATGTTGCGAGATGTTGAACCTGGTAGTTCTAGGGCAAATACTATGGTTTAGATTTAGATGCTGGTTTTCTGTAATGAAAATCGGAAGGGGAAACCCTTCTTTGATTAAAAAAAACTACTACCTCCATTCTGGTTTACTAGTGCCCATCGTACTTTGGGTCAAAGTTTGTCCACAAATTTTACTTGTAAAATGTGAATGGAAAACGAGATTTTGTTATACCCAAACAAAAAAGGACTGGAGGGAGTGATTGCTCTGACATAGACGCAACCTCTCATAGCGCATGCATTGAACCGGCGCGTCGGCCAAGAGGGCCGCACTCGCTGCAGGCCCGGTTGAGCATGCCTCCTCGCCGCGTGCAACCAGCTTAAGACTGCCCCGCCTGCCTTCATTGAATCCGTCCGTGTGCTGGCAACACGTCCTTCTGCGAGCCGGCAGGAATTTTAGAACATAAAAAATGACTAAAATATAATTAATTTACGCGTGGTCTTGACTTGTTGTGCTCGCACTCGTAGCAGGAACTAGTAGAGGTTTTTCTTAATTTAAAACTCTCCTCACATTTTTTTGGCTTTGAAGTGAATCATGGTTGTGGACAGATATCTGTGAACATGAGTTTGATGGGGAAGTTGAACTTGGAATGTCAGGCTTGCGCGTGAACTATACCATGTCCAATGCTTCGTCTGTTATTGTTTGGAAAGTAATTGTTGTTATTACATGACCCAAAAAAACATTTTGTGCCACATCAGTAGATGCACAGACATCACAACATGCATGCTAACTGGATAAACATTTGAACCTAGCTATTATGAAGGAAATTTTGTATTGACAACAGTTTTAGATAGAAGGAGACGCCTAGCCTGCTCTGCCTCTGCTAGCTTATTTCTGGCTTCTTCCATATCTACTTTGTTTGGGTGAAGAGAGCATCTGATTGCTCTTTTCGCTTCTTCAGGAACTCAGCTACATTCTCAAGGGCTGTTGCACGCTTTCTTTCAGCCTTTACTAATGCCACGAGGACACGAACAACTGACGACTCCACCTGGCTTGTGTGTAATCTAGCATCATCTGGGAATTTGAACCGTGTGTCTAATCCAGCATCATTAGGGAACTGGCACCTTGTGTGTAATCCAGCCTCATTTTGGAAACATGATCTTGAGGTTGACCATACTTCCCTCCTCGCAGGAACTGCATCCTGACATGAAGTTACTTCTTTTTGAGATCAATACTCAGAGCAACCTACATCCATTTAGTACAAGCCAGATAAACAGAACTCGGAGAAGTGAATTCAAAAGGAAAAGAAATATAAAAACAGACTACAAGGTGAGAACACCCACTTCCCACATCAAGCTAAAAACGAAAGCATTAGGACAATTAAGACTCTTCTTATTACACATCAAAGAAAACCACGCTTAAGAGAAACAGAAACTACAACATATACACATCAAAGAACACGAGGCTAAACGAAAGTAATTGAAAGGGTGTTACTTACCAAATCTCATTTTACAGGTTCGTGCAGCTCCTCTTTAACATGCCACGCTCCTTGAAGATGTCCCGAATATCCCGTGTTTGGTCTTCATTACTCCTATGTATGTTCGCACTCATGGTTTTAAAATCTCAACATGGCAAGAAAAATATACTACTAGTAATACTCGCGCATCTTGTGGGTAACATTAAAGCACTCGTCTTCCATGTTAGAGCATCTCCAACAGAATCACAACGCGCTGCGCTTTAAAAAAGTGTTTACAGTGTTGAGATCGAGAAGTAGATAGAGTAGAGGATAGTTCTCAGCATAGATAGATAAAAAAAGATAATTCAACTACTCCTCGTCGCCTGACTCCTCCTCGGTGATGTCCTCCTCCGACGTCTGACTGCAGGCGTGAAGATACCGATCGTCGTCGGATTCCCAGGGCGACGCTGCTCCTAGGCTCATGTTGAACTGAGCATCTTCTTTTCGCCTACGCTTGTCCTCGCGATAGGCGGCTCGGTCCGCCCTCCTCTTATCCCTCTCTGCCCTCCTTTGCGCGTAGAACTCGCGCTCGTTGATGATGTCCTGCGGGAAGTGTTGGCGCCACAGCGCCATGGCTTCCTCGTCCATCTCGGTGATGCCGAGACGGTGCTCCCGCCTCCGGTTGTCGCAACGATCCTCGTCGGTGCTAAGCCGCGGTAGAGGCGCGAGCTCCTACGCCCGCTCCCGCATCGGCACGTTGGGGAAGTTCAATGTTATATAAGGCCACCGGAGGCGCCACGCCGTTGCGTCGTACGTGCGGGTGGCCTCTTTGGCGGTGTTGAAATTGCCGAGGCCGAGGCGCAGCCCGCGGAACCGGATCTCGGCGGAGAAGCCGTGGGAGGGGCGCGCGCGGATGCCGCGGTATCCCCAAGTTTCCCGGCGATGCGGTGGCATGGTGGCGCGGTGGCGGCGAGGCGAAAAAGAGCGGGGAGAGAGCGGTGGCAAGGCACAGAGCGGGGAGAGAGCGGTGGCAAGGAACACAGTGGTGGGAGGGTGTTGGATTTTATAAAGCGCGACGCACGCCGCGCGCCAAAACTAGGGCACGCCCGGCCGCTTTTTCCCGCGCGCGCGCGATCTTTTCCCGACATCTCTGCTATCTCTAGTCTCTTCTCTACTGTTATATTTATTTAATATTTAATATTTAATATTTATCTCTACTTCCTTTATTGTCTACTGTTTTTGCTCTATACTTTTTTCTTGCAATATAGGCCGTCCGATTTATATCTGATAGATAGGAAGGAAACAAATGGGAATTTTGCAAAAAGATACCCATACCCCTCTCCAGATTTGCAAATAAAGCCTTCCCTCGTTCATCCTTTTCTCCCACAAGATAAACTACTCATACAAATGCATTTTGATGCGTGCAACGCATGGGCATCTTGTTAGTTCTAAAAACCTTTCCATCATTTGCCACACTACTGGTTGCAGATGAAAAACCTACCCAAGCACAGCGCGATACAGGAGCGACGCACAATTACAAGCTGATATTTTGTTGGACAATGGAGGCTATAACCAATTACTTTTACGGGAACAATAGCACCCAGGAAATTTGAAGGGTAGGTATGAACAAAATTGGAACTGCACATGTACTGCTAAGTGATTCAATACACACATTACCAATCGAGGAGGAGAACGATGGTCGCGGCGGCCTCTGTAAGTCATGGTCGGCAACGGGAGTCAGTTCATTATCCACGACGGTGGTACTTCTGCGCTTGGCGTCGGCTTCCGGGAAGCAGATCCGAGACCGTGGAAGACGATGCCGGGGAAGAGGCTCCGTGTACGACGATGATGGAGGACCGGCTCCAGTGTGGCATACGAGGTCGTTGATGAGGCAGATGCACTGCGGTGGACGAGTGCGCCGATGTAAAGGGGAGGAGCACGAAGGCTGCAGTGTCGTGGAGAAGTCTATTTAGCGATGGGGATAGAAAATGGGGAGTATTCAGGTGTATTACTCTGGGTGCCGGGGTGGGGTTGGCTGGGTAGGGTGAACCTGAAGTTACAAAAACAACCCCCTACCAAGCGTCATCCGTAGGCCTGTTCCGAAGGCTATGATGGTAACTTCCCACTGCTTGAATCAGGGTCGCGAGAGATTTTCCCGCCGACCTCAAAATTTTGTGACACTGGACTCCCCGTGTGGCATGTTGAGTGATTCGGCTAAGCAACTAGCGAGTAGTAGTAGTGAACTCTGCATATTATATTTGACCGAAGTCAAACTTCCTAAAGTTTGACCAAGTTTATAGAAAAATATAAACATTTACCATAACAAATATGTATGATGTGAAAGTACATTCAATAATAAATCTAATGGTATTTATTTGTTATTGTATATGTTAATATTTTTTGTTATAAGCTTTCTGAGAGTTTACAAAAATTGACTTTGACCAATGCTAATACGCGGACTTAAATAAAAACGGAGGGAGTACACATTTGTTTTCTTAGTTTGTAGTGAACTAATCATTTGTTGAAATTGTGAAATAAATATATTAGGCTATTGACTTCGAATGTAATGGTCTATACAATTCAATAGTTACAATCATTGTCGAATCCCAAGATGTATACAAGGTCTATAGTACTTCACAACATGCTCAAACTCACATAATCCCAGTCAAATGAGAATCTAAATGCATTTCATAGTTATTACTTTGTAGGATGCAACAAAAACAACCATAACTCTACATCAGCCATTATAGAAGCAACATTTTGACATATCCCAATGTGTGAATGAAACGTGCAGAGAGAGCTTTTGAAGATGGAGCAGATAGGGCGGGAAAGATTGTATGTATGTGGACGAGAGAGTAGGAGACAAACCTAATGAGACAGAGAGAGAGATAGAAAGAGAAAGAGAGAGGAAGAACTTAGGTCTGTGAGAAAGATGGAGACATGTAATATACGTGAGATGCGTGTGCATCCGGATTCTATATACGTGGAAGGAGAAGAGACAACATGTTTGATGAGAGAGCTGGAAAAACATGGACGAGAGGGGAAGGATCTCGTGGGTTGAGGGATTGACAATTTTGTGCGGGGGAGAGAGGGATTGGTAATTTTGTGCAAGAGAGAGAGAGGGTGGGAGGAGGAGTCAGTCAGCCGTCATCACATCACCCTGCTTCCAAATGACCCCGCATTCTCTAGCGCGGTGTGGTCGCCGTCTTCGATCTGCTCGATGCCCTCTTTGAAGATTGAGGTGTTGTGCATGTTGGGGTGCAAAGAAGCACAAGCGAGAGTGGTCGTCGTATAACCTTGGATGGGGATGAATCGTGTGCTCGGGGGAGTGTGTGTGTGTGTTGTGTTGTGTGTGTGTGTGTGTCAGATATTGAGAGAAAACAAACCTAAGGAGAGAAATGGGTATTCACGAAGAGATTGTGCGGGCCTTGAGGTGGGCAGGGGCCGGGTGAGGGTGTCAAAATGTGCGCGTTGATGCATGTGTTCCATGCGATCGTGCGAGGGGCGGACGAATCGAGAGAGATGGTTGTTGTGTTACGGATGCTCCTCTCTCTCTCTCTCTCATACACACACACATACACAAGTGAACTAGAAGACCGTTCTCTCATGTATACACAACGTATCGGCATCTGTCTATGTCTCATGCATGATCATTTGCACATTCACACCTCTCTATGTCTGTATCACACGCACACCGTCTCCACATTGCCCTTCTGCCACAACACACATATGGACGCATACACACGTTCTCTCTCAGTCACACACACAAAATAAGTATTAAAAAAACTAGGGCACACCTAAAACGTCCAAATCCAAATAAACACGAACTGGAGCTAAATTCAAATATATGGAAATATTGCAGCGTCAAGAACTTTCCCAGGAAAAAAAAGTTGAGTAATATTTGAGGATTGTTTTCACACACACATAAAGGTTCGATGGATGTCCTTCGAGCGCGACACGGTGACGCACCGTTTGATCGACCGCACGGCCGCGGTTCACGCGCTTGCATAGGATTCCGTATCGTGGCTGTGGTACTAACTTAAAAAACTAATAAAAGCGCTGCCTAAGTCTAATGTTTACGTGTACTAGTACGGTTTTCTTTTAAGTTTGACCAACCTTATATAAAACTAAAGTAAGCTCCCACACGCGCACTCATCAATATGCCACCGCCGCCGCCGTTGCGCATGTCAGCGCCCGCCTGCTCCGACCAACAATTTCTCGCCCATCACCGCCGTGTCGCTGCCATCCCTATGGCATGAAGCCGAAGGCTCGCCCGCTCACATCGTCTGCAGTCCTTCCTCGACATGCCGCCGCGCTGCCAAGCACACGAGCAGCTGGTGGAGCCGCGTCTATGCACGCAGCGTACGAAGAGGAGGACGAGCTCGTGCTCCAGCACGCCGGCGAGGAGGAACTAGCGTGTCATTGTCGTCTTTGCCCGCGCGGAGGAGGTGCGCATGGTAGCTATCGTGGCTAGCCCGCAACCCGGGTGCGGACGCGGAATCTACCTTCGAGACCTTGAATGCCACGTGGATCCTGCAATCTGAAGGAGCAATTTGGGTCAGTCGACTCATGTGAGCCGTTTGATGCAACATGGATGGCTAGAAGGGCTTCTTCCACCTCTTTTGTCGTCTTCTTCCTTCACTCCGTCGAACTTCTTTCACAAATCGACTGACCCAAATTATACTACTAGTACGAACGTATTAAGTACAGTAGGAACACGAAGATACGAGCAGTAATACCAACTGCAAGAAGAACAGTAGTAAGACATAGTACTAGTAGTACTGTACGTACTAAAGAGTTCAAATAATGAGAAAGAACATAAACATAGTTCTGCTGGGGCCTCAGCACAACACACCCTTGAAAATAAACTAAGCAACTAGTCCGCTTGACACTACAGTAGAACCAGCATGAGCAACGACACTGTCACCTACTCGGAGTCCGAGTCCACATCCTCGACTTCGTCCTCGTCCCTCTGCCTCTTCCTCTTCGCCGACGCTTCTTTGCTTGAACCGGACACTGGGCTCTGCTTCTTCATCCAACCCATGTAGATATTTAAATAAAGGTAGGCATCCATTTCTACGTACAGGATGTGATCTTCATCTAATGTCTTCGACTCCCATGCATGATGAAACTCGTGATGAGGTTTCTTCAGTTTAGCGTATGAAGGATCAATCATGGCTACTGCGAGGGTCGGCATTGAATGTTGAGAGGAGGACACCAGGCTTGCCTTCTGGAGATCGAAGGGTTGCCTAAAACGAGACCTATCTGATGCAGGACATCCCTGTCGTTCTTCAAGCCTACAGTAACGAATTTCACTCTTTTGTCCTTGAGGAAGTTATTAAAATCCTGACACTCAACATCGGCATGGCATATGTGGTAGACCGAGCAAACGTTATGTACGCAAACCTGGATCATGGCGGGCTTCTTCCTCTCTTCGTCCTTTAGATCCTTCTCTCGTCCCAGGACTGTGGTGTACTCAACATCTAGCCCAGCGACCCACTCATCCGTTGAATTGTTGAACATGTGTAGGAAGCAAGCAAGCCATGCTATCACCATCGCGGATCCACGTGTGTAGATGACGATGAACTGATCGCCAGTGATGACTCTAACCTAGTACTCAGTGGCGACCATGGAGATTTGGAAGGCCATGGATTTTGGAGGAGGGTTAGGAGAAGTTGAACTGTTGTACCCCGCAAAAATTGGGAGCGAACTAATGTGAAAGGATGGGACGACTGGGAGCAAACTGTTGTGAGGTAGAAGACGGGGACGAGTAGGGCGTGCGAACAGCATGGGGTTGTTGGCTTGCCCGGTGGATAAATGGCGGCAAGCCCCCAAAGAGTTCTCGAGAACTATGCGGGACCCACTAGATGTCATGTCTACTAGACCCATATCGTAGGCTTCTGCCTGTTCGCACGCCATGCCGGCGCGTGGATGTAACTTCACTTAATTCCGTCAACCGACGCGCCTCCCACGACCTTCACCTCCCTCGCGCAGTCGCGCCCTTTGAGACTTCGACCGGCTATAAATGAGCAATTTTTTTTGCCTACTCCGCATGCATGATACTCCCTCTGGTCCTTTTTACTCCCATCAACCGTTTGCAAAGTGTTTGACCAAATTTACACTTTTTTTAACACCACCTTATATTAATTAACTAGCCACACCAGTACACTCATTCGATACAATATTCACCACACAGGGCGGTACGTTATTTACAAGAACACCATCTAATCTATTGTCAAAGCTATACTTAGCGATTAAGTGTGCCACCTTATTGGCCGAACGGCTAATCTTCGACAATTGAAGATTCTTGATCAACTTCGAGATGCTCAACGCTTTCATCTTCAGGTCACACATAGCAGACATGTCATAGTCCCCTCATGCAAGAGACGCTACCACAAAAGCGCAATCAGTCTCTAAAATTACAGGATTATGAAGAGAAATACCTATGTAGAGACCGGCAATGCAAGCCCTAAGCTTCGCTTCCTCCACGCTATGACAGGCATCAATGAAATCTCACGACCAAATTTATACTAAAAATATTAATATCTACAATACTGATTATAATGAGTATAAGAACTATGTTTTATAAGGAGTGTAAAATATTGATTTGACATTGTGAATATTGACATTGTGAATGCTGATTATGATGTGTACTAGTACATTTTTCTATAAGTCTGGTGAAAGTAGAGGTACAATGACTTCGGACAAAACTTAAATGCACAATGCAGACTAGTTCCTCCGTCCAGGTGCGTGCCATGTCCTATCTTGTCATCACAACAAGGTTAGCTATTAGAGTACCACTACCTCCCTTCTAGTTTAAAGGGCTCGATTCAAAATTTTCACCTACTCTCAGCAAGATAGTAGAGGCAGTGGAATAGTTTTTGAAGTCTGCAAAAGTACTCAACTAATGTTGTCATTCTTCAGAAAAAATGTGTTTACCAATGCATGCATGAACACTAGTTACTCCAACCCCCTCTCTTCTTTAATTCTTTGCCACATCAGCATGTTTGCTATTCCTGTGTGCATGATACCAGCTAAGATACCACCATTATGGCCAGCCTTAATCATCGCATGCAATAATTTAGTGCACCTTGAAATATGAACATGTGTGGGGCATGTATGTTTTTAATGACTTGAGACTATAGCTAGCCCGACATGCAAGATGACTTATTATGCACCGTTCCCCATACCTACAGGAAGCCTGTTCATCTCCAAATCTTTTCCTCTCCATGTGTGGAAATAATATGCCTGCCAAACTCTCCTTCTCCCTCCGGCGGTCCCACCACTCCACCCCATGTGAAAAAATTTGCATGCATGACTCTCCTCCCCCCACGCTCGTCCAATCCGTTGTGACCAGCAATATTTCCACCCCTTCACTCCCCCGTAATTTACTCCAACAAGTATGTAGCTTTTACTTAACTTCAGATGCATTGAGTCACTGACATATGGGCCCAACAGGGGGCTGACCCACATGTCAATGACACAACTAGACCTGCAGTTAAGTCAGTGCAGCTCAATCCATATCTTACGTAGGTGTGCCATTGCTCGCTATAAATACTGCGCCTCCCACGACATCCCTATATCCTCCCCCTCACGTTCACGTTCATCGCTATCTCCTCCCCCTCCCTCTCACGTCGACCACCATGGCATCGCCCCTCCCAAGCCCTAGGAGCCCCTCGCTGCGTCGTGCGAACGGTCACACGTCGCAGTTCCGTTCCTCGCCGCCACTAGTCGAGGAGGATGCGTCGGTGTTCCGCTCCTCGCCGCTACGCGACGCGTCGCTGTTCCGTTCCTCGCCGCCACTAGTCGAGGAGGACGCGTCGGTGTTCCGCTCCTCGCCACGACGTGATGTGTCGCTGTTCCGTTCCTCGCCGCGACTAGTCGAGGAGGATGCGTCGGCGTTCCGCTCCTCGCCGCGATGCGTCGAGGTGGACACATCGGCGTTCCCAATCTCACCAGCACGCGCATCGGAGGACGCGTCGGCTCCCCGCTCCGAGGAGAACGCCGCGCCGCCCGCCGAGCCCCCCATCCTTGAGGAGCTTTGGAAAGAAATGGATGTCGCCTTGTGGGAGGCTTTGCCTCCAGCAGAGCGCGCCAAAATAGAGGCGGAGAAGAAGGCCGAGGAAGAGAAGCGCACCACGGAACAAGCTGCCTGGGAGGCCTATGTCGCGTCCGAGAGAGTCAGGCAATTGGCTCTTTGGCAGAAGGCTCGTGCGAGGGCCGTGAGGATGGCGGAGGACGCCCATGCCGACGCCCTAAGTGCAGTTGGGCCCAAGCGCCTCATCTACGCTTGGCGGTACATGGACCGGGTGCACGCTTCCAGCGAGGAGGAGTACCTGTTGGCTCTGGATCACCACACCGGTGAGATCGCGCTCGCCTGCCGGCAAGCCACCAATCAGCACCTCGCGAGTTGCGAGGCTGAGGAAGAGGCATTGTGTCGGCGCGCTGGGAAACGGCTGTGCACCAGGGCACTCGTGGCGCGCCGCAAGCGCTCTTGCGAGCGTAGTGGATTTTAGGAGGAGTATAATTTTTGTTTTGTATGGCGATCTCATTTGTTTTGGGACGCAAATGATAAATCCCGAACATTCAGGAATTTTTAGCGTCCTTAATTAATTATGTAAAATGGAAAGTTTGGAAACCTTGTGTATTCGTACGCATTTTGCAAGTACGTACATATAGCACAAACTTTACTATATACTATCGGACTACACGTCTCTCTCGATATATGCTTGCAGACTGTGATACTCCCTCCATCCAGGTCAATAAGTCATCTTTGGTTGTGCACCATGACCAAGAAGGAGGGAAGACTTGTACACCTAGATGGAGGGAGTACTACTATTACTTATGTACGTGCAAATGCACGTTTTAACATTACAATGCGGTTTTTGTAGAAGTAGAAAAACAGCACTAGTCAAGCTTGTGAAACGATTCAATGCAAAACAAATGCAAAAATGCTTGTTTGGTTGTTTACTTTTAGCTTCTTCTCTGTGGTTATTTCTCTGTTGTACTTTGTACGGAGTATCTCACTGGTTGGAAAGGCATGCAAATTCCCAAACCGCTTCCTACACCCTGTATCGAATTTTTTGCCTAACAAGTTGTGCCGTGCAATTGGAATTCCAACTTGAGTACTAGCTACTACTAGTAGGAGTACCAGGGGCCAGTTCTAGATTAGTAATCCCATAACTACTACCTCTGTCCTGGTTTATTGGTCCCCATTGTAATCTGTGTCAAATTTTGATCATAAATTTAACTAATGAAATGTTAGTGCATGTCACATGCACTACTCCATCCGTCTAGGTGAGTAAGTCATCTTAGGCTGTGCACCATGACCAAGGAGGAGAAAACGAGAAACGTTAATGTTTATTTGCTAATTAATAGTATTGCATGCAATGAACTAACCACTGCATGTCGAGTTTGATATCTCAAGTCATTAAAAGCATGCAAACTCTTTATCTCTTATTGGTTCATATGTCAAGAAACAAGAAACAAGGTAGAAGTTAATGCATTGCGCCTAAGTGTTTTGGGATTATTTGGTTTTTGTAAGATGACTTACACACCTAGACGGAGGGAGTAACATTTTATCAGTTAAATATTTGGTCAAAATTTAGCACAAATTACAATGGTGAGGAATAAACCAGGACGGAGTGGTAGTTTAGAAGCCCAAATAAATGAGTGAGGCGCCTTATTGTTACTCTCCACTGTGACTAGTCTTGTGGGAAAAGTTGGGGAAGCCGCCAAAAGAACTGACCCTAGGAGTAGTAGCTAGGGATCGAATGTGCGAGATGAACAGGAGAAAGTAAATGCAGAGAGATGAAATGCAAAAAAGATGGAGGGATGTGATGGTTGCTTGTCCGTTTATTTTACCAGGCCACTTATTACTGGGAGTGGTTGGGTTTTGTGATATGACGGCTTTACTGTCGCGCCACGAGCGGGGTGAGAGGTGACACTCCCGTGCAGCGCCGCCCTCTACACTTGTACTAACCCTGAAATAACTCTAACCAAAGAGGTGTTTGGATGGCAGGGTTAGATGGAGCACGGATACGGCGAGGCGCCTTCACGGGCGGTGCGAGAGGGAGGGAGGGAGAGGACGAGAAGCTTCGAGGAAGTGGGGAAGGATATGCTGCAGGAAGAGGGAGAGAAAAATGTGTTTTTAATGGCCCCGAGAAGAACTAACCCGAATAAGCACCTCTTGGGTGGGTTAGATTTTTTGGATGAGTTAGATGCATCTAACCCAAACTAACCCTCCTAGTTGGATACTTTTGGGTTAGTTGAGTCCAAACTAACCCAAACTAACTCTAACCCATGGATCCAAACAGGGCCTACATCGGTCGTGGTTTATTAGTCCCCCATTGTATTTGACTGAAGATTTAACTAACAAAATGTTAGTGCATGTCAACAAAAACGATATCATTGGATTCATATTTGAACATAGTTTTGAATGATATAATTTTAGGTGACATGCATCAGCATTTATCGTACTATATGTAATGTTAGTTCAATTTTTGGTCGTACTAATCTATAGTAGTAAGGTGCCCGTGCGTTGCACCGAAGAGTGAAATGCATTGATCGGGGAGTTGTTTATTTTGACAAAGGATGTGGGGGTCATCTCATGTGTAACGGGTATCGATAGGTTTCTTCGGATATCATTTCATCTCTAGAGCTCACAAACATCTGGGTGAAATCGATAAAAAGGTATCTTTTGCAAACAAAAGCATTCAACTGTTCAACCTGCATCCAAAACTTGTGAAGAAATAAAACTTATTGTGCTTTGCAAGAAATGATCTTTAAGAATTAGTTTTTGAGTATCGATTGTTATACATGTTGGCTACAGATGGCATGGCACTTTCTTATAGTCAACAGTTGGCTATATTATTAAGTAATATTAACCATGCCCTTATACACCTAGATGGAGGGACTAAATCAGGATGACTTGCAAGGGGGCAGAGGAGATGTAAGAAGTGGTTCATCGTAAGTCTTTCACCAGTACTGTAGTAAAAATTCATAAATGGAAGATTCTAGACTAAACCATAAACGGATACACTTTTATTCATGCTGATACTCCAATAGAGCAAGATCCTGCATGGAAGTCTCCACATGCTTAGACAGCGGATTACATTGAGCGAAGACTAATGATCAACATTTAACTTGATAATGCGTATGTCCAGGTGAACCTCCTTGGAGTCCTCATGCACCGCGTCAGCGGGTAAAGGATGCCATGGGTTTTCCATGTCCACATTGACGGGATAGTCCCAGCTCCCCAGAGTCCAAGTCCGTTCGATGAGGCTGTGACGCCGCCCATGCAACCCGGAGGGGTAGTAACACTGACCACGCACCCGTACATCGGCCTCGTGTCAGTGTCAGCGTCAGTGGCGTCGCCCCTGACGCACATTACAGACACGGGGCAGCGGCCTGCGCGGGCCTCGCCAGTGCCCATGATCAAGAGGAAGAAGCTGTCATCCTCCTCCGAGACTAGCAGGCGGCGGTGATCCTCCAGCGACTCCGGTATGGTGAACGGGTAGCACGTCTCGTACTTGATGTTCTCCGCAAAGGGCCAGTAGTGACAGCTGCACGTATCCGTGAGGTGATGCACCATGTCCGCCGGCGAGCCACAAAACGGCATCAGGCACTCATAACAGTGGACGAAGGGCTCCTTGGAGGCATCGACCAGGCCGTCCATGAAATGGGAGTGGCTGTATGGGACGTTGCGCCAGTTGAATATATGATCAAGTTACTACGAGATTTAATCGTTGGCATTGAGGTTGTCGCCCATGTCATTGAGGAAGAGGTTGCCGAGGTCGGGGAAGAAGTCGTCGTCGGTGAAGTCGTGGCTGCCAGCAGTCGCGAGAGTGCGCTCCCCAAATTTCAACAGCACCCGCCGAATGTAGCGCAGGAGGGAGTGGTTGTAGGGGATGTTGCGGCCGCCGAATGGAGCGCGGGAGTAGTGCTCGAAGCAGTAGATGGTGTCCTTACTTGTCACGCCCAATATGCGACCCTATCCATAAGGAACTCGAAGGTCCCACCAAAGATAGACCCGCATATTGAAACGCTTTTGCAAGGTTATATCATTACATCAACATTACATAATAGATGGGGATACATACATAAGGCATACAATGCCACATGAATACAACATCACAATACATCAGAGCATCATCCGACTACGGATGAAACACAAACAGAAACTCAAACGACATCCACCCTGCTAGCCCTGGCTACCGACCTGGAACCTATCCCCTGATCGAAGAAGCAGAAGAAGAACTCAACGCAAGCAAACATCGCTCTCGCATCATGATCATCGCATAACCTGTACCTGCAACTTTTGTTGTAGTAATCTGTGAGCCGCGAGGACTCAGCAATCCCATTACCATGGGTATCAAGACTAGCAAAGCTTAAAGGGAAAGGAAAGGGTAAAGTGGTGAGGTAGCAGCAGCGACTAAGCATATATGGTGGCTAAACATACGCAAATAAGAGCGAGAAGAGAGCAAAAGGAACGGTCGTGAAACTAGCAATGATCAAGAAGTGATCCTGAAATCCTACTTACGTCAAACATAACCCAGAAACCGTGTTCACTTCCCGGACACCGCCGAAAAGAGACCATCACGGGTACACACGCAGTTGATGCGTTTTAATTCAGATCTGGTGTCAAGTTATCTACAACCGGACATTAACAAATTCCCATCTGCCTATAACTACATGCACGGCTTTCGAAAGATTATACCCTGCAGGGGTGTCCCAACTTAGCCCATGACAACCTCTCGCGATCAACGAAGGAATAGACCTTCTCCCAGGAAGACCCGATCAGACTCGGAATCCCGGTTTACAAGACATTTCGACAATGGTAAAACAAGACCAGCAAAGCCTCCCGCTGTGCCGACAAATCCCGATAGGAGCTACACATATCTCGTTCTCAGGGCACACCGGATTGTCCAAACTTCCGGTAGGCCAGCCCAGAGTTGCCCCTGGTGGCCACGGCGGCTGATAGGTTGGACCAACACTCACAACGAGCACTAGCCCAGGGGGGATAATATAAAGATGACCCTCGAGAGCGCGACTCCCAAGGGAAAAAGGGCTAGGTGAGGCAAATGTAAAACCAAGGTTGGGCCTTGCTGGAGGAATTTTATTCAAAGCGAACTGTCAAGGGGGTCCCATAAATCACCCGACCGTGTAAGGAACGCAAAATCCGGGAACATAACACCGATATGACGGAAACTAGGGTGGCAAGAGTGGAACAAAACACTAGGCAAAAGGCCGAGTCTTCCACCCTTTACCAAATATATAGATGCATTAATAATATAAGAGATATTGTGATATCCCAACATAAACCCTGTCCACCATGGAGAAATCTTCAACTTCACCTGCAACTAGCAACGCTATAAGAGGGGCTGAGCAAAGCAGTAACATAGCCAAGCAACGGTTTGCATAGGAAAGGTGTCAAAGGTTAGAGGTTCATGGCAATTTGGGAGGCTTGATGAGCATAAGATAGGTAACGCAGCAAAGCGATAGAACGAAGCAACTAGCATAGCAATGATAGTAGTGAGATCCAGGGTAGCGGTCATCTTGCCTGAAATCCCGCAAGGAAGAAGAACGAGTCCATGAAGAAGACGAACGGATGAAGCCGAACCAAGCGTAGACGAACGAATCCTCACGATCGCAACGAAACAGGAACTATCGAAAAGAAGCACACAACATAGTAAACACACCACACATGAACAAGGCATGATGCACAACAAGCATGATGCATGACAAAGCTACATGAAGCTACTCATGGCAAGAGATGATGCAAACAAGAACAACACATCAAGGCAAGTTTAAATGAGGCCGGGAACAACATATAACAATTCCGGTAAGTCCTCATATGCAAGTTTCGAAATTGGTCCAGATCTGAATACACCTTATGTTCAACTTGTTAAACAGCAAGTTAAGATGCACCAAGATGATCTACATGTGATTCTAGTCAAGTTACATATAAAGTTCATTATATTCGGAGCTACGGCCTAGAAGATATGAGCAAAACAAGTTAAACATGGCATTGATGCAAAATGCATACAAACATCAAGCAAACACACCAAAACAAGGATGCAACATGATAATATGAAGCTACATGCAATTCTAAGCAAGTTTCATATAGAGCACACTCAAAACGGAGCAACGGTTCAACACACACACATGAAACAAGTCTAAAGGACAAGCTGTCCAAAACAGCTACTAGGCATATTGCTAGCATCAAAACTATATGCTACAGCACCTCAACATAATAACAAAAGGCATGGGCATGATGTACACGTAAAGCATACAAAACATGAACACTGAGCTATCTCCAGAAATCACTAGAACATACTCAAACACACATGGCAAGATTGCAAGTCATAACAATTCAGACTTTGCAGAAAATAACAACAGGTTGCAATGTTTAGAGCTATCAAACAACATGTTACAGGAACTTATAATGGCAAAAGAAGGCATGGCATGAATCTACTAATTGCATAGATCAAAAGTCCTTTACTGACCATAAGCCAAAAAGGATCAGAAAATATGATGGCACCCAGGTAAACATGGCAAGTTATTATACAGATTCAAACATGGCAGGAACATAATTATGAAGGCATGTAGATGAGCTTGTGTAACTCACTACAGAGCAATACATGGCATGGCAAGGCACCCAACAGTAATAAGACATGTTTGTGAAGCTAAGCATGGCAATAGCAAGGTCATAGGGTGCATGGAACAATAGGAACAACCATGGTAACAACTGAACTTAATGTTAATAGGCTGACAGCAACATTATGAAGCAACTTTAGAGCAAGATTACAACAATCTACAGCAACCTATAAATGCAACCAGGGGCATGGATGGATATAACATGACATGTAGATCAAAACATATTTATAGAACATCTCCAGATTATGCATAGAATGATTAGTAGCAACATGTTTACATCGCATCACGGAATAACAGATTCAGCCTAGCAAAACAGCAACATCATGTACACTACTTAACAAGCTCGATTCACTCACCACAAGTCATTGCATGACAAGATAAGCATAGCATCATCAAAAAGACATGTTTGTGAAACAAACCAAGGCAAGAACAAGTTCATAGCATGCAAGGATCAACTATAGCAACCTTGGCTAAATTGAATAACATGTAAACAATCTGCCAGGAAACATTTTGAAGCAAAAGTAGAGCACGAAAATGACATAATAGACTACTCCATAATTTCAACCAAGGACATTAATGGATATACAATAACCACATGTTCAAAACACCCTTACTGAAGTATCTCAAAATATGCAAGGATCTCTCTGTAGCAACAAGTTAACATGGCATCAAAATAACAGCAGAACAGGGACTAAAATCAGCAACATCACGATGCCTAGTTTGCATGCTTGTGCTAGTCATCACATTGATCACAAAAATACATGGTAAGCACCTATGTAAAGAAGACATGACATAGATCAAAACACATGTAGACATCAACCTCATAGGATGCACACATCAATCATGGCAAAAATGACAAAAGAGCTCGTTCTGATAACAGACAGCAGAAAACATTATGAAGCACTCTTAGAACGATGATTCAGGCATGAAGATGAGCTCAAATCAATATGATGCAATGGAATGAAATTATTTACTCGTTGAGGCGAACAATTTGACATATTACACGCACGAAATGGAGCTACGGATGCAGAGATATAGCATGACGAACATGGCATGATGATACTGGAATCTGCGGACTTAGCAGAAATTTATACCCCGCGAAAAACGTGGACGAGGATGTTCCGGGACGAGGGGATCCAGGACGGGGGCGCCGTTTGGTTGGGGAACCCGGTGCATCTCATCCACCTGGGCGGATCCGGGCCGGATCCGAACTCCGGCGAGGGCGGGGCGACTCCAGCGAGCTGGGGCGTGGCGGAGGCGGCGGGACACCGGCGATAGGAGGCGCGGGGCCACCTGCGGCGGGGCGGAGGGAGCCGGGCACGACACGGGGGCGCGGGCCCGGTCGGCGGCGGGGCCGGGCGCAGGCGGAGGCACGGCGAGCGCCGGCTGGCGAGGGAGCTGGCGGCGGCTCCGGAGGACGGGCGGCGCTCGGGGCCGGATCCACGGGCGGCGAGGGGCGGCGGAGCTCGCGCGGGACGGCGCCCACGGGAGTCGGCGGCCAAGGCAGCGTGGCGCTCCGGCGAAGTCCAGTGGCGGCGGCGCGGCCAGACTGCGGAGGAGAGTGGGCGGCGGAGGCGAGCGGAGGCGCGGGCCGTGCGGCGGCGCTCGCGGGCCGTGCGGCGGTGCTCGCGGGCCGGGAGGTGAGGCGCGGACGGGCTCGCGCGGGCCCGATCCGGGCCCGCGGTGGAGACGGCGGCGGGGAGCTGACGTGGCGGCGCGGGGTTGGCTGGGCGCGGCGGCGGCGGACATGTCCGGCCGTCGTGGACGCGTCCGGTGGCGGCGGAGGGCGATTTTAGGGTTTCGTCTGTGAATTCGTCCGCAAATTTCGGGGGAGGGGCTAGTTTTATAGGTAGAGGGAGCTAGGAGAGTCCAAATGAGGAGCGGTTTTCGACCAAGCGATCGTGATCAAATGACCGAGAGCATGGAGGGGAGTTAGATGGGTTTTGGGCCACTTTGGAGGGGGTGTTGGGCTGCAAAGAGAAGGAGGCTTTTACAGTTACCCGGTTAACCGTTGGAGTACCAAACGACCTCCAAATGGCACGAAACTTGACAGGCGGTCTACCGGTGCTATACCAAGGCCGCTTGGCAAGGCTCGGTCCATTCCGAGAACGTTTAACACCTGCTCACAACGAGAGACGAAAGGGGAACGCCGGATGGCATAGGAGCGCCGGATTGCAAAACGGACAACGGGGAAAATGCTCGGATGCATGAGACGAACACGTATGCAATGCAATGCACATGATGACACGATAAAATGCAACACGCAAGCAAATGACATGGCAACAACGGCGAATAACTGGCAGACACCTGGTGTATCGAATCCGGGGCGTTACAACACTCCTCCACTAACAAGAGATCTCGCCCCGAGATCTTAGGACCGAGACGGAAGAGAAAAAAAGGGTGAGGTGAAACAAGAACTCAAGAGAAGAAGCAAAGAATCGAGAGCACTCAAGAAGAAGAGAGGAACGACGAGAATGACGAGAATCGAAAGCTAACGGAATCACATAAACTATGAAACAACTCCGGTTAGCACGAGATAAGAAACGAATAAAACTGAAAGGATTTAGGCAGCACTCCGGCTGAACAAGGAAAGAATAGAACACGAAGTTGAGAGGATGGAATGATACTTGATGAAGATATGACACAAAACCTCCGGAAGGAATTGAAAGAGTTGAATGAAAAGAACTTAGAAGGAAAAGTTGAACTAAGTTGTTGAGAGAATCAACAACAAAAGAATAATCTTGTTGTGGACTTATGGAAAACATCTCAAAAATTATGAGGTGGTAACCGACCACAAACGGAAATGATTGGATAGCATAGAAGAACGAAGGAATGCAAAACTCCACTTCAGAAGAAAATGAAGAATTAATTGCACTTCGAAAGGCATGAAGGAAAGATACTTGAGCTCCTTCGATAAGAATCTTGATGAACACTTGAGGAATGAATTGAATCATGACGAGCCACCGTGAAGAACTCCGGTAACAAAAGGATGACGAGATAAAATGAAGGATGAAAGAATAAGATGAGCCTTGCGATGATTAAGATGGCGATTCCGACGAAATGGCGGAGGAAATGAACTCCGGAAAAGAAAAGATGAAAGCACTTGGAACTAGAATTTATTCACCAAGAACAAACTCTGAAGGAATGGATTACTCACTTGGATGGAATAAGAATAAGATTTATTGTATGCTTATCCTTCATCAAATTAAATTGATGACAAACAATGGATTTGCATATAACTTATTCTTGTTGAAAAAGAATTGAGAAGGTCTTGATGAACCACCGGTAGGATTGAAAGAACGAATGGATTAATATGATAATCAAGGAAAAAGAATCTTGAACGAACCACCGTAAGAATTCGGAAATGATTGACGAAAGAGAATGAATCACCGGGAAGAATTAGAAGAACAAATATACTCGAGGGGATTTAGATACAAGAGAACTAGAAGAACTCGAGCTGATTGAAGAACACTTGAACGAAGCACCGGGATAATTTGGATAACGGTAGCTGAAATCTGAGGACGAAGAATTTTACTGGAACGATGGCCTCCGGTGAAAAGAAATGGAAAGACAACTTCTGACAAACTCCGAATGGGTAAGAAAGAATATCTGGCAAACTGAAATAATTCGAGAGGATGATATGAAAACTCTTCTTCGATCTTCAACTGACAACGAGAAACAACATCAAAATTACTAAGATACTCCGGAAGAATGAAAAGCAAAGAGGTTGAGCCAATAATGAAATGATTTTAAATCGATCTTGGAAAAGCATCTGACTGATGAAATACATACTTACGTCAAACTTCAAAAAGGATTTGAGAATAGCTCCAAGAAATTAGAAGAGTCAGGTAAGATCCTGGGAAAAGACCTGTGAGTTAGGGCCCACTGAAGAGATAACACCGTTGGAAAGGATTGTTGAACAGATAAATGATGCACCGGAACAATTGAAATGTTTGAATGAGGTGACAACCTCGAATTAATTAGAACACAGACGAATCTCCTGAGATGTCTTGAGGACTCCGGAAGGATAAACTGGCGAGAGGCGAACGAGCAGGGAAGGCACTTGATCCAAGGGAAAGAATATGATCAACCGAAAAACTTGAATTGAATCCACCGGAAAAGAGATGAAGAATGTCAAACGAAAGAGAATACACCGGTTGAAACAATTGATGAAAGACTGAAGAGGCTCCACACGAATGAGATAGATGGTCGAGAGAGAGTCAGACTCCGGGAAGAAAAAGGGTGGGAGGGCGGGAAAACAAAGGCAACTTGGAAGGAGAAACCGACGAATATCTTGAAGAGAAAACACCGGTTGAAGAAAGCAAAGGCTTCACACGAGTAGGATGGATACTTGATTACGGACTCCGGTTCCGAGGAGAAGAACAGGGAGGGCGGGTGGGAAAGAAAACAACTGAGGATTGAACTCAAGGATGAAGAAGGCTCGAATCGACTTGACGAGAAATGCACCGGATGAAAAGGGCTGAGAACCAACGATCGGAAAACCAACTGCGTGATCCTAAAGAAAAATTTGAAGGGGAAGAGAAGTAATTCAAAACATCTACCTCAAGATTCCTCACCAGAGCGACGAAGGGGCTGAGGAGTAAAAAGAATTCCTACTCTCCGATATAACTAGACTCCGAAAACAGTTTTCTTCTAGACTCAACAACGGCCAAACTACACGATCAATCAAGGGGGCTCCTAGGGTTGGTCGAGGCTCTGATACCAACTTGTCACGCCCAATATGCGACCCTATCCAAAAGGAACTCGAAGGTCCCACCAAGGATAGACCCGCATATTGAAACGCTTTTGCAAGGTGGATATCATTACATCAACATTACATAATAGATGGGGATACATACATAAGGCATACAATGCCACACGAATACAACATCACAATACATCAGAGCATCATCCGACTATGGATGAAACACAAACAGAAACTCAAACGACATCCACCCTGCTAGCCCAGGCTGCCGACCTGGAACCTATCCCATGATCGAAGAAGCAGAAGAAGAACTCAACGCAAGCAAACATCGCTCTCGCGTCATGATCATCGCATAACCTGTACCTGCAACTGTTGTTGTAGTAATCTGTGAGCCACGAGGACTCAGCAATCCCATTACCATGGGTATCAAGACTAGCAAAGCTTAAAGGGAAAGGAAGGGGTAAAGTGGTGAGGCAGCAGCAACGACTAAGCATATATGGTGGCTAAACATACGCAAATAAGAGCGAGAAGAGAGCAAAAGGAACGATTGTGAAACTAGCAATGATCAAGAAGTGATCCTGAACTCCTACTTACGTCAAACATAACCTAGAAACCATGTTCACTTCCCGGACTCCGCCGAAAAGAGACCATCACGGCTACACACGCAGTTGATGCGTTTTAATTCGGATCTGGTGTCAAGTTATCTACAACCGGACATTAACAAATTCCCATCTGCCTATAACCGCAGGCACGGCTTTCGAAAGATTATACCCTGCAGGGGTGTCCCAACTTAGCCCATGACAAGCTCTCGCGATCAACAAAGGAATAGACCTTCTCCTAGGAAGACCCGATCAGACTCGGAATCCCGGTTTACAAGGCATTTCGACAATGGTAAAACAAGACCACCAAAGCCTCCCGCTGTGCCGACAAATCCCGATAGGAGCTGCACATATCTCGTTCTCAGGGCACACTGGATTGTCCAAACATCCGGTAGGCCAGCCCAGAGTTGCCCCTGGTGGCCACCGGCGGCTGATAGGTTGGACCAACACTCACAACGAGCACTGGACCGGGGGGATAATATAAAGATGACCCTCGAGAGCGCGACTCCCAAGGGAAAAAGGGCTAGGTGAGGCAAATGTAAAACCAAGGTTGGGCCTTGCTGGAGGAGTTTTATTCAAAGCGAACTGTCAAGGGGGTCCCATAAATCACCCGACCGCGTAAGGAACGCAAAATCCGGGAACATAACACCGGTATGACAGAAACTAGGGCGGCAAGAGTGGAACAAAACACCAGGCAAAAGGCCGAGTCTTCCACCCTTTACCAAATATATAGATGCATTAATAATATAAGAGATATTGTGATATCCCAACATAAAACCTGTCCACCATGGAGAAATCTTCAACTTCACCTGCAACTAGCAACGCTATAAGAGGGGCTGAGCAAAGCGGTAACATAGCCAAGCAACGGTTTTCATAGGAAAGGTGTCAAAGGTTAGAGGTTCATGGCAATTTGGGAGGCTTGATGAGCATAAGATAGGTAACGCAGCAAAGCGATAGAACGAAGCAACTAGCATAGCAATGATAGTAGTGAGATCTAGGGTAGCGGTCATCTTGCCTGAAATCCCACAAGGAAGAAGAACGAGTCCATGAAGAAGACAAATGGATGAAGCCGAACCAAGCATAGACGAACGAATCCTCACGATCGCAACGAAACAGGAACTATCGAAAAGAAGCAGACAACATAGTAAACACACCACACATGAACAAGGCATGATGCACAATAAGCATGATGCATGACAAAGCTACATGAAGCTACTCATGGCAAGAGATGATGCAAACAAGAACAACACATCAAGGCAAGTTTAAATGAGGCCGGGAACAACATATAACAATTCCGGTAAGTCCTCATATGCAAGTTTCGAAATTGGTCCAGATCTGAATACACCTTATGTTCAACTTGTTAAACAGCAAGTTAAGATGCACCAAGATGATCTACATGTGATTCTAGTCAAGTTACATATAAAGTTCATTATATTCGGAGCTACGGCCTAGAAGATATGAGCAAAACAAGTTAAACATGGCATTGATGCAAAATGCATACAAACATCAAGCAAACACACCAAAACAAGGATGCAACATGATAATATGAAGCTACATGCAATTCTAAGCAAGTTTCATATAGAGCACACTCAAAACGGAGCAACGGTTCAACACACACACATGAAACAAGTCTAAAGGACAAGCTGTCCAAAACAGCAACTAGGCATATTGCAAGCATCAAAACTATATGCTACAGCACCTCAACATAATAATAAAAGGCATGGGCATGATGTACACATAAAGCATACAAAACATGAACACTGAGCTATCTCCAGAAATCACTAGAACATACTCAAACACACATGGTAAGATTGCAAGTCATAACAATTCAGACTTTGCACAAAATAACATCAGGTTGCAATGTTTAGAGCTATCAAACAACATGTTACAGGAACTTATAATGTCAAAAAAAGGCATGGCATGAATCTACTAATTGCATAGATCAAAAGTCCTTTACTGACCATAAGCCAAAAAGGATCAGAAAATATGATGGCACCCACGTAAACATGGCAAGTTATTATACAGATTCAAACATGGCAGGAACATAATTATGAAGGCATGTAGATGAGCTTGTGTAACTCACTACAGAGCAATACATGGCATGGCAAGGCACCCAACAGTAATAAGACATGTTTGTGAAGGTAAGCATGGCAATAGCAAGGTCATAGGGTGCATGGAACAATAGGAACAACCATGGTAACAACTGAACTTAATGTTAATAGGCTGACAGCAACATTATGAAGCAACTTTAGAGCAAGATTACAACAATCTACAGCAACCTATAAATGCAACCAGGGGCATGGATGGATAAAACATGACATTTAGATCAAAACATATTTATAGAACATCTCCAGATTATGCATAGAATGATTAGTAGCAACATGTTTACATCGCATCACAGAATAACAGATTCAGCCTAGCAAAACAGCAACATCATGTACACTACTTAACAAGCTCGATTCACTCACCACAAGTCATTGCATGACAATATAAGCATAGCATCATCAAAAAGACATGTTTGTGAAACAAACCAAGGCAAGAACAAGTTCATAGCATGCAAGGATCAACTATAGCAACCTTGGCTAAATTGAATAACATGTAAACAATCTGCCAGGAAACATTTTGAAGCAAAAGTAGAACACGAAAATGACATAATAGACTACTCCATAATTTCAACCAAGGACATTGATGGATAGACAATAACCACATGTTCAAAACACCCTTACTGAAGTATCTCAAAATATGCAAGGATCTCTCTGTAGCAACAAGTTAACATGGCATCAAAATAACAGCAGAACAGGGACTAAAATCGGCAACATCATGATGCCTAGTTTGCACGCTTGTGCTAGTCACCACATTGATCACAAAAATACATGGTAAGCACCTCTGTAAAGAGGACATGACATAGATCAAAACACATGTAGACATCAACCTCATAGGATGCACACATCAATCATGGCAAAAATGACAAAAGAGCTCGTTCTGATAACAGACAACAGAAAACATTATGAAGCACTCTTACAACGATGATTGAGGCATCAAGATGAGCTCAAATGAATATGATGCAATGGAATGAAATGATTTACTCGTTGAGGCGAATAATTTGACATATTACACGCACGAAACGGAGCTACGGATGCAGAGATATAGCATGACGAACATGGCATGATGATACTGGAATCTGGGGACTTAGCAGAAATTTATACCCCGCGAAAAACGTGGACGAGGATGTTCCGGGACGAGGGGATCCAGGACGGGGGCGCCGTTTGGTTGGGGAACCCGGTGCATCTCATCCACCTGGGCGGATCCGGGCCGGATCCGAACTCCGGCGAGGGCGGGGCGACTCCGGCGAGCTGGGGCGCGGCGGAGGCGCGGGACACCGGCGACAGGAGGCGCGGGGGGCGGAGGGAGCCGGGCGCGACATGGGGGCCCGGGCGCGGTCGGCGTCGGGGCCGGGCGCGGACGGAGGCGCGGCGAGCGCCGGCCGGGGAGGGAGCTGGTGGCGGCTCCGGAGGACGGGCGGCGCTCGGGGCCGGATCCACGGGCGGCGAGGGGCGGCGGAGCTCGCGCGGAAACGACGCCCGCGGGAGTCGGCGGCGAGGCGGCCAAGGCGGCGTGGCGCTCCGGCGAAGTCCGGTGGTGGCGGCGCGGCCGGACTGCGGAGGAGAGCGGGCGGCGGAGGCGAGCGGAGGCGCGGGCCGGGCGGCGGCGCTCGCGGGCCGGGAGGCGCGGCGCGGACGGGCTCGCGCGGGCCCGATCTGGGCCCGCGGTGGAGACGGCGGCGGGGAGCTGACGTGGCGGCGCGGGGTTGGCTGGGCGCGGCGGCGGCGAACATGTCCGGCCGTCGCGGACACGTCCGGTGGCGGCGGAGGGCGATTTTAGGGTTTCGCCTGTGAATTCGTCCGCAAATTTCGGGGGAGGGGCTAGTTTTATAGGTAGAGGGAGCTAGGAGAGTCCAAATGAGGAGCGGTTTTCGGCCACGCGATCGTGATCGAATGACCGAGAGCATGGAGGGGAGTTAGATGGGTTTTGGGCCAGTTTGGAGGGGGTGTTGGGCTGCAAAGAGAAGGAGGCTTTTACGGTTACCCGGTTAACCGTTGGAGTACCAAACGACCTCCAAATGGCACGAAACTTGACAGGCGGTCTACCGGTGCTATACCAAGGCCGCTTGGCAAGGCTCGGTCCATTCCGAGAACGTTTAACAACCGCTCACAACAAGAGACGAAAGGGGAACGCCGGAGGGCATAGGAGCGCCGGATTGCAAAATGGACAACGGGGAAAATGCTCGGATGCATGAGACGAACACGTATGCAATGCAATGCACATGATGACATGATAAAATGCAACACGCAAGCAAATGACATGGCAACGACGGCGAATAACTGGTAGACACCTGGCGCATCGAATCCGGGGCATTACATTACTAGTACTCCCTAGTCTCTGTCTATCTATATCTATATCTATATTTATATTTATTTATACTCTTATAGAAAACTGAGTTGGTGATGATGGTATGCCTGCCATCTTGTAATATAGACCGTCCGATCTATATCTGACGGATAGAAAGCCAACTATGACAATTTTACAAAAGATACCCGCGCCTCTCTCCACATTTACAGATAAGGCCTTGCCTCGTTCATCCTTATCTCCCACAACCTCGTGCTCCTCCCTATGTCTCTATCTCTACTAATCTTCTTTGTTTCTTATAACAAATCGAATAGTGTTGCACCGTCTGCTGCACGCCCGGCTGAACACGCCTCCTCGCCTCCATCATCACCAACTGAGTCTTTTATAGGAGTAGGAGTAGAGAAAAAACCGAGTTGGTGATGATGGTGTGCCGTGCAATGCACGGGCATCTCGCTATTTTTTGCATATAAGTCCAATCACCACGTAGACACGGTCTTTGAGCATGGTTCATAGTCGTTCCACGCTCGGGCATTGAAGTTTGTAACTATTTTAGATTAGAATATACTACTCCTCTGGTGCTAGTAGTAGAGCAGAGTCCTACTCTACTACTCTACTCAAGCAAGTTAGGGCATAGTACTGTAGTAGGTACTGTAGGGAGTACCAGTACTGTGATCACTCAAGCAAGTTGTCTGGCATCGACATGACCCTACGCTGCTGGTATGTGTCTCGTAGTCAAGCGGCGTGTTGTAGTCATCATCACTTCTCCATTTTTGTCCGCACATAATCTCGTCAAATCTTCCATCCCCGCTAAGGCGCCTCCCCCCCTCGTCCGAAACCCAAGCACTAACAATGGCAGAACCGAGCAGCGTCCGCCGAAAGAGTGGCTGGAATTCGCTCCCCACAGAGGTAATCAAGCTCATTGTTTCGCGTGTGGACAATCTCAGTACCATGTCGCTCGCCGCGTGCTCGTCGGGGTTGTACCGTTTACTCAAAGCCCTCAAGCCGGAGCTTTTTAAGCCAGCTCCTTGCTTGCTGATGCCGCCCGATCTTCAGAAATAGCGTGTCACGCAGCATAACAATCGTAAGGTGGCGAGCATCAACCCCCTTGACTGCGATCCGATCCCCGTTAGCCTCAACTACATTAACGGTATGTACTGGGTCGGCATGAACACGTCTTGGATGGTGCTTGTCGACGGTCACGGCAGCTGGATGCTCGTGGAGGTCTACACCCGGCGATTGATCGCCCTTCCTTCCATTAACACTGCACTGCTTTGGCACCGCGGCCCAGAATACTCGAAATCTTACAGTAGCCAACATGATACCAAGTTTGACTTGGTCAAGGTTGTAATCTGCCGAGTGCCCACAAGATCTGCGAATTATAAAGACTTCAGGCTAATTGCGTTCTTCAACCGCGGTCTCGCCTATCTGACAAGTCACTGCAGTAAGTGGATAAATCTGCACGTCCATCGCAAGATCATACATCCTCCAAGGTTCTCTGATGCCATTGAACACAACGGCTTCATTTACGCTGTCGACTCCTTCTATGGCTGGACGTATTGTTGGCCTACTCCATTCATCGCTACAAACGGCTATTACAGCAGTATGTTACTTTCCTATGATATCATGATGGCTTGCTTATATTATTGTCAACATTTACTGAAAAAATATTCATGCTCATAACATGATGTTCTTAAGATTGACTAAATCAAGAGCCCTTTTTTATTTGACTCCAACTTGATATGATGTTGTAGGCCGCCTGGTGTCCCTACCCTTCCTAATCCCAGAACCTTTCAAAGAAAAGCGGCATGGCAGTTGCAGGTGGTTCCTGGCTCGATCACACGACAACGAAAGATTGATGATCGTTCGCACGTACCGAACGTGTTGTTTTGCGGAATACAATCACAGTCACTGCAAGGTCTTTGAGCAGGATCCCAGCTTCTCTGGGCCTTCAGGATTTTTTGACTCGAGGCTGGTAAGTAGCTTTGGTACACGCTCTCTACTTGTCGGACTGAATTATCTGATTAACCAGGAGATAACCAACGGCAAGGATCATGATGGCAGCACGGTTTCGTTCATTAGGCAAAACTGTGTGTACACAACGTATCATGTGTCTCTGCATGCACCATACCCTGATATGTGCCGCCATGCTCTGCAGCCCAAAGTAGGAGAGAGGGTCGCAAGTATCACACTTCGACCTGCTGGCTGAAGTTTCCCCCGTCAGGCACCCATCTGGTTCAAGCCGTCAGCCAATCTCCACAGCTTAATAAATAGTAACGTCTAACTGAGCCAGTTAGTTAGATGTGTACACTTGTGTAGTAGGATCTTTATTTAGTTTGATGCATACACTTGTTGTTTCTTGGTAGCCCTTTTGTAATGATGGCTGATGTCTGGTTTGGAAGAGAGAGATGCGTATTCACTCTTCTGGCCTGCTTCCTGCTTCTGTTGCACCCCTAGCCCTGGTTGCTGCTGCTGCTATTTTCAATGTACAATCAGTAGTATATTTCGTCTGTTGGTTGAATAAATGTGTTGTTAGAATGACAAACACAATGTTTTGGAAGTCGTTGCACGGTTCGATCCTTTAGTGCCCCGTACCGTACGTATCTCATACTATTTTTCATACGGAACACATTTTCCACTTGTTGATAACATGCAGCCCACTGATGAAGGCCCAGTAGAGAAGCCCATAACTTACTGGAAGGGAGGCTCTCACATGAATCCGGCCCAGGTACATGCTCATGGTACCCTAAACATAAATAAGTAAATAAATAAATAAAGCTAAATGTTGATACACCAGTTCCTTGGGAAAATAGGTAGCCCAGTATTTCTTTTTGAAGTATACCCAAGCTAGGCCTATTTGTTTTCTCCGAATTACTGGGCTGCAAATGTTTCAAGATGAGGAGGGATGCATTCCGTCCTGGCCAAAGAGTATGGTCAATGTCTGTTAAAAGTAATATCAAAAGGGGTTGAAAATTCCAAAAAAATTATAGCAAATGGGATATTAGTTTCTTTTTTTGTTTTTGTTCTTCACTGATATCTTATACGTATTTCATTGGATTTAACATGACATAGTACTAATTTATTTTTAAATTTGTTTTAGTATGGCTATTGATTTTTGGATTAAGAATATTTCGTTCCCCAGCAAAAATTTGAGAATTCTCAAAATTTCCCATATATTTAGTTAATTTTTTGACCCTCGTACTGACCAAAAGATGGCCAGCAATTCTAAAAATGGAAAACGGGCTGCAACAAATTCCATATGAATTAGAAAATGAGTAAAAATTATAAACATAATAGCAAATGGGCTGTACACACCACAAATTTTGAGGCTGACTTGTTTACGGAAGGCTTTGTTAGTGAACACACGATTCTAGCAGCAGTGACTGTTGGATGTCCATCCAACGGCCGACGTGCTTCTTCAATCTCTGATCTTCCTGCTCCAGCCGCCTAAACTAGTGCCGGCGGGACTGCCTGCTCCCTCCTCTTGTGTCCCGCTATGATTCCGCGCAGGCTTCCCCGGTCCACCCTACTCCCTTCACTGGCCTGGCCGCACGCAATCAACTGCTTCCTTATTATGCGAAAAAAATGATTCCTCCGACTGACATCTGGGGCACACCGGTTGGGAGGCCGACCTGTGGGCCTACTAAGTTGACGTGTATGCAGGGCTTGTCAACTTAGTCAACAAAGGATTCTAGCAGCAGTAACCGTTGGATTTGAATCGAACGGTCCTGCTGCTTCTTCAATCGCTGCTCTTCTTGCACCAGCCGCCCAAACCAGCACCGGGGAGACCGCCTGCTCCTGCCTCCAGTGGTCGGTTGTGCTGTCGTTGAGGCCTCATCACCCCCTACTACTCCCACCGCTAGCCAGGCCCTGCGGTGACGGCAGCCTTACACCGCAGCCGAACGAGTGAACCCTCATACTCCTCTCCGCGTGGGCATCCACTGCCACGTCTTCCCCGGCTCCGCGTCGTCCCCTTCCTAGGCCTCGCCGTCGTCCACTGCCTTGGTGTTCTCGGCACGGCGTGGTCAATGTGGTCAACGACATTCCATCGGAAGAGTACTGTACGTGGAGATGCTGACAGCTGGGTCCACGGCCACAACCAAGTTTTTTTGTGATTTGCCAAGTAAGTCGCTTTGTCAGGCCTGTTGGGCTGCAAATCTTTCAAGACGAGGAGAGCTTTCATTCGGCTGGCCGAGAAAATGGCCCATCAGTAATGAGAAATGGGATGTACATTTTTAAAACACATCAAACCGGCAATTAGTTTCAAATATCTTATTTTCATTTTGAGATTTTAAATTACATTAATTTTTATGCATTGAGAATTTGTTGGATTTTATATTGATATACATTTATTTTTTAAATCAGTTTGAATGGGAGTCGAAATTTCGGGATTAAAAACAGTTCGGACCGCACCGAAATTTGCAAAATTTCGTATATTTTTTTAACTGTGGCCACAATATGGGCTGTAATGCTAACAAAAAGAATATGGGCTCCAAAAAAACCTTAAGAATTAGCAAATGGGCTATAAATTAATAGAAATAATGGCAGATGGGTTGTATGCTGTTTTCCACAGATTTGAGGCTTTCCTAAAAAAAAGGTTGACGCACAAGCAGTGCCTGTTGTATGGCCATCCAACGGACGTTGTGCTTCTTCAATCTCTGCTCTTCCAGCGCCAGCCGGTCAAACAAGCGCCAGCGGGACTGCCTGCTCCCTCCTCCCCGCGGCCGGCTCTACTGCCGCGCAGGCCTCACCGCCCCATCGTACTCCCATTGCTGTCTAGCCATCCCTCTACTCACCCACACTTGCTGTTATTCTCCGGCAACGGCAGACGAACCAGTAAACCCTCGTACAGCCGTACTCCCCTCCGCGTGGGAAACAACTGCCGAGTCTTCCCTGCCTCCGTGTCGTTCCCTTCCTAGGCCTCGCCGTCGTCCACCGCCCTGGTGCTCTCGGCGCGGCCTGGTCAACATGGTCAATGACCGACATGCATCTGAAGTGGACTGTACGTGGAGAGGCCGACAGCTGGGTCAACGGCCGCACGCAAGGAAATGCCTCCTTATTACACGCAAAATAATGATTCCTCCACCTGACATTAGGGACCCATCGAAAGGGCCTCTGTATTTCGCGAAAAAAACATTACCGCCGCTGACAGCTCAGACCCACCAGCTATATCTTCACACGCAAGGAAGTGCCTCCTTATTGCGCACAAAAAAAATGAATACTCCCCCTGTTAGCTGGGACCCAGTATAGTGGCAGGCTGACTTGTGGGCCTTCTAAGTTGACGGGGACGGAGGGCTTTGTCAACTTAGTCAATATGAACGATTCTAGCTCCAGTGACTGTACGATGTCCATCCAACGGCCAGAGTGCTTCTTCAACCTCTGGTCTTCTTGCTCCAGTCGCCCAAACCAGCGCCGGTCGTGCCTCGTGCTCCTGCCTCCCGTGGCCGGCTGCGATGCGGCGGAGGCCTCACCGCCGCCTACTACTCCCACCGCTGGCCAGGCCATCCCTCTACTCACACACACCCCCTGTTATTCTGCGGCGATGGAAGCCTCACACCACAGTGAACCAGTGAACCCTCGTACTCCTCTACGCGTGGGCATCCACTGCCACGTCTTCCCCGGCTCCGCGTCGTCCCCTTCCTAGGCCTCGCCCTCGTCCACCGCCCTGGTGCTCTCGGCGCAGCGTGGTCAACGTGGTCAAGGAACGTCTTCAATCGGACGTGGACTGTATGTGGAGAGGCTGACAGCTGGGTCAACGGCCGCAGCAAAGAAGTGCCTCCTTATTACGTGCAAAATAATTATTCCTCCACCTGACAGCAGGGACCCACCGTACGGGCCACCGTATTTCGTGAAAAAAATGTTTCCCCTGACTAGTGGGACCCACCAGCTACATCTTCGCACGCAAGGAAGTGCTTGACAGTCGGGACCCACCTGGTCGAAGCGTATGTAGCGTTGTCATTCTGGTCGCGAACATGTACGTACATATATACTGGTCGATGTAGAGGTGTACACGTGTCGTAGTAGAGGCGCGCATGTTGCATGTACACGTACGTACAGCGGCTAGTAAGCAAGAAAGAAAATACGGCCATGTATGTGTACATACGGGCGGGGTCTCGAACGCCTACTCGCGCATACGTACGGCCAGGGCTCATGTACATGGCTGGGTCGGAACGGAGAAACACCGTCGTCGTCCTGTTCATGGGGAGGCAACGGAATGTGTCATGTTCATGGGGAGGCAACGGAATGCATCGTGTTCATCGGGATGCAACGGAACGCGTGGGAGCCAACCGGCTGGGTCGGAACGGAATGCGTCGTCATGTTCATCGGGAGGGCTTGGACGAAACAGGCGATGGAAACGAGGCCTGGTGTACCGCGGAACGGAGGAAACGGCCTTGTGTTCGACCGACCACGTTCAAAATGGGGGTCCTGTTGATTGGGAGGGGTGTGGCGTACCGCGAAACGGAGGAAACGGACCTCCTACGGTCGAAACGAGGGTCCTGTTCATCGGGAGGGGTGTGGCGTACCGCAAAACGGATGAAACGGACCTCCTACGGTCGAAACGGGGGTCCTGTTGATCGGGAGGGGTGTGGCGTACCGCAAAACGGACGAAACGGACTTGTGTTGGAGCGCTACGGTCGAAACGGGGGTCCTGTTCATCGGGAGAGGTGTGGCGTACCGCAAAAATGGGACTCCACAAGATACTGTTCATCTCCACCGTCGACCTCCTCCAGCCTCCACGGGCTACCGTCGACCTCCTCCAACCTCCACGGGCTCCTGTTCATCCAGCCTCCACCGCGCGCTACTCCACCAGCTACTGTTCAACCACCCCTCCACGGGCACCCCTCCACCGTCTACTATTCATCCAACCCTCCACACCACGGGGTCCTGTTCATCCACCCCTCCACGGGCACCCCTCCACCGTCTACTGTTCATCCATCCCTCCACACCATGGGGTCCTATTCATCCACCCCTCCACCGTCTAATGTTCATCCAGCCCTCCACACCACGGGGTCCTGTTCATCCAGAGGCAAAGCCACTGCTCACTGTTCATCCAACCCCCCCCCCCCCCCGCAACACTCACTGTTCATCCAATCGATCGGCTTCAGTTAGCAGCAGTAGCGAAGGAATCGCTCGATAAGGTTCAGTTAACAGCCATCGATCGATCGCTTGGGTTCAGTAACTCGTAGCCTGCAGTGCAATCGCTCGGGTTCAGTTAGAGCCCAACGCCTCGCTCGGGTTCATTTAGAGCCAACGCCTCGCACACACGCGCGTACGTGTACGAGAGAAACGCGCATCGCTCGGCCCCCGTCCTCCCACCGTAACCGGCAACTCCCCAAAATTTTCCTCCCCCTCACTTCTACCATGGTTTTTTCCGTCATGGACGGCCCAAAGAATGTCATGCAGCTGCGTCTCCGGCCCGCCTAGGATGAAAAGCCCATTTTCTATCATGATTTTTTGTCATAGAAGTAGGAGCCCACCACTTCTATGATGATACCGGGTTTTGTCACAATTATCGACATAGAAGTGCCATATGTATGACAGAAATTTCTTTCGTTCGGCCCAAAATGTCACGGATGTGTCTTTTTTTTGTAGTGTCATGTCTGTGCTTCTGTCACTCACGCCACCCACCATAAGAAAATCATAAACATATTGCAAACCCTACAGTGGGAATCCCTCACGCTTGTTCAACACGGAGGGCACAATAGGACAGCACCAATAATAAAACATGCAACTCAAACCAATCATAGAAATTCATCAATCACTGATAGGATAACGAAAATCTACTCAGACATCATAGGATGGCAACACATCATTGGATAACAATATGAAGCATAAAGCACCATGTTCAAGTAGAGGGTACGGTGGGTTGCGGGAGAGTGGACCGCTGGATATATATGGGGGAAGGTGATGGATATGTTGGTGAAGATGGCGGAGGTGTTGGTGAAGATTGTGGTGATGATGATGGCCCCCGGTAGCGCTCCGGCACCACCGGAAGCAAGGGGGAGAGAGCCCCCCATCATCTTCTTCTTCTTACTTGACCTTCTCCCTAGATGGGAGAAGGGTTTCCCCTCTGGTCCTTGGCTCCCATGGCGTGGGAGGGGCGAGATCCCCTCCGAGATTGGATCTATCTCTCTGTTTCTACGTTCTCTGATTCTGCCCCTTCACCGTTTCCGTTATATCTGGAGATCCGTAACTCCGATTGGGGTGAATCTTTCGCCTCGATTTTTCTCGTAAATTTCTTGCGGCAAAAGAAGAGCATCAACCGCCTTATGGGTGGCCCACGAGAGTGCTAGGCGCGCCCAGGGGGGAGGGCGTGCCCCCCTGTCTCGTGGCCACCTCGAACACTGTTTCGCGTTGATTCTTCCTCCGGAAAATCCCACATGTTCCAAAATAATTCTCTGTCCATTTTTATCCCATTTGGATTCTGTTTGATATTGGTTTTCTGCGAAACAAAAAACATGCAACAAATTTGAACTGGCACTGGGCACTGGGCACTGGATCAATATGTTAGTCCCAAAATTAGTATAAAAAGTTGCCAAAAGTATATGAAAGTTGAAGAATATTGGCATGTAACAATCAAAAATTATAGATACGACGGAGATGTACCAGCATCCCCAAGTTTAATTCCTGCTCATCCTCGAGTAGGGAAATGATAAAAAAGATAATTTTTGATGTGGAATGCTACCTAGCATAATCTTGATCATATGTCTAATCATGGCATGAATTTTAAGACACGAGTGATTCAAAGCAGTAGTCTATCGTTTGACATAAAAACAATAATACTTCGAGCGTACCAATAAAGCAATCATGTCTTTTCAAAACAACAAGGCCAAAGCAAGCTTATCCCTACAAAATCATATAGTTTGGCCATGCTTCATTTTCGTCACACAAAATGCCCCAATCATGCACAACCCCGATGACAAGCCGAGCAATTGGTTCATACTTTTTAATGCGCATCAGCTTTTTCAACCCTCACGCAATACATGAGTGCAAGCCATGGATATAGCACTATAGGTGGAATAGAATATAATGATGGAGGTTATGTGGAGAAGACAAAAAGGGAGAAAGTCTCACATCGACGCGGCTAATCAACGGGCGATGGAGATGCCCATCAATTGATGTCAATGTGAGGAGTAGGGATTGCCATGCAACGGATGCACTAAGAGCTATAAATGTATGAAAGCTCAACAAAAGAAACTAAGTGGGTGTGCATCCAACTTGCTTGCTCATGAAGACCTAGGGCATTTGGGGAAGCCCATCGTTGGAATATACAAGCCAAGTTCTATAATGAAAATTCCCACTGGTATATGAAAGTGACAACATAGGAGACAATCTATATGAAGAACATGGTGCTACTTTGAAGCACAAGTGTGGAAAAAGGATAGTAACATTGCCCCTTTTCTTTCTTTTCTTTCTTTTTTTTATTTTTTTTGATGGGCTTCTTTGGCCCCCATTTTTATTTAGGCTTCTTTGGCCTTTCCTTTTTTTCTTTTTTTCTTTTTTTCTTTTTTTTCATGGGGCAATGCTCTATAATGATGACCATCACACTTTTATTTACTTACAACTCAATATTACAACTCGATACTAGAACAAAGATATGACTATATATGAATGCTTCCGGCGGTGTACCGGGATGTGCAATGATCTAGCATAGCAATGACATCAAAAAATGGACAAGCCATGAAAACATCATGCTAGCTATCTTACGATCATGCAAAGCAATATGACAATAAATGCTCAAGTCATGTATATGATGATGATGGAAGTTGCAAGGCAATATATCTCGGAATGGCTATGGAAATGCCATAATAGGTAGGTATGGTGGCTGTTTTGAGGAAGATATAATGAGGCTTATGTGTGATAGAGCGTATCATATCATAGGGTTTGGATGCACCGGCGAAGTTTGCACCAACTCTCGAGGTGAGAAAGGGCAATGCACGGTACCGAAGAGGCTAGCAATGATGGAAAGGTAAAAGTGCGTATAATCCATGGACTCACATTAGTCATAAAGAACTCATATACTTATTGCAAAAGTTTATTAGCCCTCGAAGCAAAGTACTACTGCGCATGCCCCTAGGGGGATAGATTTGTAGGAAAAGACCATCGCTCGTCCCCGACCGCCACTCATAAGGAAGACAATCAAAGAAACAACCCATGCTTCAAATTTGTCACAGAACGGTTACCATACGTGCATGCTACGGGACTTGCAAACCTCAACACAAGTGTCTCTACAATCCACAACCACCCACTAGCATGACTCTAATATCACCATCTTTATATCGCAAAACTATTGCAAGGAATCAAACACATCATATTCAGCGATCTATAAGTTTTATGTTGGATTTTATGACTAACCATGTGATTGACCAATTCCTGTCATCTCTCTAAATAGATATAAGTGAAGCAAGAGAGTTTAATTCTTTCTACAAAAGATATGCCCACGCTCTAACAAATATAAGTGAAGCAAAAGAGCATTCTACAAATGGCGGTTTTCTATGTGAAGAGAAACAGGCAATCCAAACTTCAAATGATATAAGTGAAGCACATGAAGCATTCTATAAAGCCATACTCAAAAGATTTAAGTTAAGTGCAATGAGCATTCTATAAATCAACTAAGTACTATCTCATACCAGCATGGTGCATAAAATAAAAGTGAAAACTAAATTCAAAAGACGCTCCAAGACTTGCACATATCGCATGAACGAAATGAATTCGAAAACATACTGATACTTGTTGAAGAAAGAGGGGATGCCTTCCGGGGCATCCCCAAGATTAGATGCTTGAGTCTCCTTGAATATTTATTTGGGGTGCCTCGGGCATCCCCAAGCTTGAGCTCTTGCCTCTCTTCCTTTTCCTCATATCGAGACATCCTCGATTAGACACTTCATCCACACAAAACTTCAACAGAAAACTCGGTAAGATCCGTTAGTATAATAAAGCAAATCACCACTCTATGTACTGTTGCAAACCAATTCATATTTTGTTTTTGCATTGTTTCTACTGTAATATAACTTTTCCATGGCTTAATCCACTAATAGAAAAGGATAGTTTCATCAAAACAAGCAAACTTTGCATCAAAAAACAGAATCTGTCAAAAACAGAACAGTCTGTAGCAATCTGAACATTCACCATACTTCTGGTACCCCAACAATTCTACCAAAATTAGGAAAAATAAACAAGTTGTACAGAAAGACAGTGCAAAAAGAGTCAGAACTGTTTGACGTTCCAGTTAAAAATGTAAAATTGCGCACTACAGACAAAGTTTCTGTCCTGCACCGTACAAACCAACATGCATTGTAAACATCCTAAAGGCAAACCTTGGCACATTATTTTTATAATACAAAGGAATTTTACAAGGGGATAATTATTTTTGATGAAAATTTTCTGTAATCAAGATTCACAAAGTTTCCATGAGCATGAACAAAGTTCAAGGAGCTCTCCCACTTCAACAATGCTCGTCTTTCTCACTTTCACTTTCCTTTTTGAAAAGTTTTTAGGTTCCCCTCTTTATTTTTTTTGTTTTTAAAATATATAAAAGAACTCAAAAGAAATAAATGACTCTCTAAAACTTCTGGGTTGTCTCCCTGACAGTGCTTTCTTTAAAGCCATTAAGCTAGGCATTTATTGCTCAAGTAATGGATCCACCCGGATCCCAAGGTATATCAGAGCCAACTTTAATTAACAATGATTTGTAATTTAGTAGTGAGCACAAAGTAACATGTATCATGCAACAACGAACTCTAACCCTCTTGCATGCATCGGCATGTCATAAAAGAAGAATTCATGCACACCAAGAAAAGGCCAATGCATAGTATAAGCAATTTCTTGCAATTCTATCGTATTGGAAACATAGAGAGGTGGAGATAAAGTTCCTCTCTCATAATAATTGCAAGTAGGAGCTGCAAGCACATGAATATTACATTCATAAAAATCATCATGTGCAATGGTAAAAGGCAACCCATCAATATAATCCTTAATAAGCATGAACTTCTCCGATATAGTGTAGTTTGGAGAATTCAAAAAGATAATAGGACTATCATGCGTGGGTGCAATAGCAACAATTTCATGTTTAACATAAGGAACTATAGCAAGTTCATCCCCATAAGCATAATTCATATTGGCATCTCGGCCATAAGCATAGCAAGCATCATCAAAAAGGGATATTTCAAGAGAATCAACGGGGTCATAGCAATCATCATAGAAATCATCCTTCGGTAGGCACGAAGGGGAATTAAACAATGTATGAGTTGAAGAGTTACTCTCATTAGAAGGTGGACACGGGTGATCAATCCGCTCTTCCTCCTTTTGTTCTTCACTCTCCTCATCATCTTTTTCATCCAATGAGCTCATAGTTTCATCAATTTCTTCTTCCATAGATTCCTACAAAATATTAGTCGACAGCGGAGACTTTCTTAATAAATGTATTAATATAGTAATTGTATTCATAATTTTCATAGCAATATCAAAGTATAGCAAGATGTTCAGGCCTATAAACACCATCATCATCAAAAGCTTCATACTTTTCAAACAAAGATTCTATTTCATAAGCAGCCTTAAAAGCAGCAAATTCTTCAATTTGTTCCACATCATAGTAATCATATATACCATTAGCATAAGAAGCTAAGGTTTCACTATCATTAAATTTGCATGAAAAGGGATGGTGTGGAGCCTTCATCCTAGAGCAACAAGTAATATCATATCTCAAGCATAGACTCCGGGCATACCAACGCAACATAATAAATTGATCCCATAATAGTTTCCCTTTTTGTGTCGAGCAATAATCCCTAAAGTATTGACGTTGATCCAACGTGTCTCCCATTATAAATTTGAATGGGGTTTTCTCAGGATTATCAAAGTAGTAAATAATATCTTGAACATAATGAGCATCGGGGTTTTTAGGAGTTACCCCATCTCCATGAGTACAAAGTACACCTAATTTTTTTGGTATTTTGTGTTCCATATCCATAACTAAAGATAGAGAACAACTAAAAATAGCAAATACAAATTACTTAGTGATAAAGTAAACAAGCACACACGAGAATATTCACCCCACGCTATGACTCCCCGGCAACGGTGCCAAAAAATGTCTTGATAACCCGCAAGTATACGAGATAGTTGTAGCCTATTTCGATAAGTAAGAGTGTCGAACCCAACGAGGAGCTAAAGGTTGAACAAATACTCTCTCAAGTACTATCGGCCACTGATACGACTCTATGCACGCTTGACGTTCGCTTTACCTAGAACAAGTATGAAACTAGAAGTACTTTGTAGGTGTAATAGGATAGGTTTGCAAGATAATAAAGAGCACATAAATAAAAAGTAGGGGCTGTTTAGATAAAGATGCAATAAAATAAATATAGAGAGTGTGGAAAAGTGGTGGTAGGAGTTGTGGAATTGTCCCTAGGCAAATGACTACGTTACTAGACAGGTAATCACTATTGCAATTCTATTTGAGGGAGAGGCATAATCTAACATACTTTCTCTACTTGGATCATATGCACTTATGATTGGAACTCTAGCAAGCATCCGCAACTACTAAAGATTCGTCAAGGTAAAACCCAACCATAGCATTAAAGTATCAAGTCCCCTTTATCCCATACACAAACAACCTACTTACTTGGGTATGTGCTTCTGTCACTTACGCCACCCACTATAAGCAAATCATAAACATATTGCAAACCTACAGCGGGAATCCCTCATGCTTGCGCAACACGGAGGGCACAATAGGACATCACTAATAATAAAACATGCAACTCAAACCAATCATAGCAATTCATCAATCACTGATAGGACAACGAAAATCTACTCAGACATCATAGGATGGCAACACATCATTGGATAATAATATGAAGCATAAAGCACCATGTTCAAGTAGAGGGTACAGCGGGTTGAGGGAGAGTGGACCGTTGGATATAGATGGGGGAAGGTGATGGATATGTTGGTGAAGATGGCGGAGGTGTTGGTGAAGATCGCGGTGATGATGATGGCCCCCGGTAGCGCTCCGGCGCCACCGGAAGCAAGGGGGAGAGAGCCCCCCTTCTTCTTCTTCTTACTTGACCTTCTCCCTAGATGGGAGAAGGGTTTTCCCTCTGGTCCTTGGCTCCCATGGCGTGGGAGGGGCGAGAGCCCCTCCGAGATTGGATCTATCTCTCTGTTTCTGCGTTCTCTGATTCTGCCCCTTCACCGTTTCCTTTATATCTGGAGATCCATAACTCCGATTGGGTTGAATCTTTCGCCTAGATTTTTCAAGTAAAATTAGTTTTCTTGCGGCAAAAGAAGAGCATCAACCGCCTTACGGGTGGCTCACGAGAGTGCCAGGAGTGCCCCCTGTCTCGTGGCCACCTCGGACACTGTTTCGCGTTGATTCTTCCTCTGGAAAATCCCAAATATTCCAAAACAATTATCCGTCCGTTTTTATCCCGTTTGGATTCCGTTTGATATTGGTTTTCTGCGAAACATAAAACATGCAACAAACAGGAACTGGCAGTGGGCACTGGATCAATTTGTTAGTCCCGAGAAAAGTATAAAAAGTTGCCAAAAGTATATGAAAGTTGAAGAATATTGGCATGGAACAATCAAAAATTATAGATACGACGGAGACGTATCACCTTGCCGACGATCTGCAAACTCTAGGGATTCATAGTAACAAGCTTTGCACTCGGATAATCTAGCATAGAGAAACAGTAGCATACATAAGCAATCACTCAAACGAAACAAAGAGAAATTGAGAAAAGATCCAAATAAAACTCGAAACAAGCAAACGTCAAAACTAAATAGAAAACCAAACCTAACAGCATTATTTTCATGTGGATTACTCCCTCTGTTCCAAAATAATTGTCGGTGGAGAAAACTAGTACAAGTTTCAGCACGCTACGATTTTTTTGCGCTTTCCACTTTTACCCTCGCGTCGGCACTCACTCGCTCCTCACTCATTGCTTTCTCTTCTCCCCGTCGCCTCTCTCTTCTTGCCAACCTCGCCGGCAACCACCTCGCCCACCTCGCCCACCTCGCCGGTAACCACCTCGCCCACCTCGCCCACCTCGCCGGCCACCATCTCTCCCCGTCGCCGCCATCTTTCTCCCGCCTCCACTCGCACCCCACAACACTCACATGCCACATCCGAGGTCAAAGCTTGGATTTTTGCACCGGCGGCGAGCTTCTGGGCGACGGAGGCGCTGGATCCGCGTGCGCCACCGCTTGATCTGCGTACACCTGCTCTGGATCTGGCGACGGAGACGGTGGATGCGGTGTAGAGGTGAGCTTCTGGGCGACGGACGCACTTGACACAGTTGGTCGTTGCTTCCAGGAAGAAGAAGGGCAAAGGGGATGGCTGCCGATGCCGCGTACGCGAAGCTGGTGCTGCTCGCCTGCAACGGTGGTGTCGGCGTCCGCGCTGCACCTGCTGCAGTGAGGGGGGTTCGGCCGGGGCCGCGTCATGGTCGGGCTCGTCTCCCTGCTCCCGTGCCACTCCACGCACCAACACCAGTGCCGCCTCCGCCGCGTGCTCGCCGTCGCCACCGAGCCCAGGCCCCCTCCCTCGCGGCCGGCCCCACGCACCGGCAGGACCAGGGCCAACACCATCCAGTCCACCGTAAGCCCCCTCCGCTCCGGCTTCTTGATTAATTACAGTACCTCTGACGATGACACGCGCTGACTGACTGACATGACACGCGCTGCGCTTTCTGCTCTGGGTGGACATGGATATGCTATGCAGAGGTTCGGGGACGTGTCCAAGGAGATCAAGCGGGTGCGGAAGCAGATGGAGGAGGACGAGCAGCTGGCCTCCCTCTTGCGCGGCCTCCATGGCCAGAACCTCCGCGATGACAAGGCTGCAGTTAGTTGTACTCCTGTATCTCTGCATACTCCGTACTTAATTCAGTTTGGTTGCAGTACTTGTATCTCTCTGTATCTCTGATGTACTCTTGTCTCAGTTTGGTTGGAGTATATTCAGTTTGGTTGCAGTACTCTTGTCTCTGCATACTTAATTCTGTAGTTTCTCTCTGATGGTAGTAGTTGTATCTCTGCATACTTAATTCACTGAATTTCGTTGCAGTAGTTGATTCAAGTGAAAAAATTCAGTTAGTTTTCCAGTAGTTTTGCTGGAGTAATAAGGAAAAGTTGTAGTAGTTGTCAATGTTAACCTCGACGTATCTGCAGTTTCAGTCACTGCTTGCTACTCCTCCTTATAACTGCAGTTTAGTTGCTTCAGTCGCTGCTCATTTCTTCAGTAGCTAAATAAGTTCAGTTTAGTTTAGTTGAAGTGAGCTGCGTTCTTGCTGCGGCCTTGCGTATTTCATTTTGTTTAGTCTAGTCCTCTGATTTTAACACAAGCCTTCCTGAGTATCAAAAACTCCAGACCTTACTTCCAAACTTCAGCATTAAAATAAACATTTTCCTCTCGTCTCCTATTCCACTCCACTCCTCTCTCTTCTATTCCACTCCTTTCCGCTCAACAAGTCATTTTCTTTAATTAATTAAAATGAAACTAAATGATTTTTTAATTAACTGAAACTTGTTTTTTAATTAAAACTAAATGATTTTTTCAGTAAATGAACTTGAGTTAACTAAAATTAAATGAATTGTAGCAGGAGTACCCTCCTTCTCTTGACTTCTCTTCTCTTTTTAGCAAGTGCAGCAACAGTATGAGTAGTTCTTGGAGTAGTGTAGTGTTTAGTGTAGACTTGCAAGTACTCCTCTCCTCTCCTACTACTCTCCTATCAGAGATTACTGTAAGTGTAGTACTGCTTGGAAAGATTAGTGACATCAGTATTTGTATTTTGGTGTAGTACTGCTTTAAGTGACCTTAGTTGGTTTAGTACTGCTTGGAGTAGCTTGCTGTAGAGATTTGTGTATTCATCTTGGAGTTGTTAATACTCCTTTTCATTCAGTGCCAAAATACTCCTTTTAATGCAGGTTTTTTAAAATTAGGATTAGGAGTAGGATTAGTAGGAGCAGGACTAAAATTAAAAGAATGCCAATAAGCAAACTTGGCAGTATGGAAGCTTGTGAGTAACTTGACCAAAGAATGATGTTAAAGAGTAGCTTGGCATTAATTAAAGAAAAGTATCTTCTCTCTTCTTCTCTCTTCTTATCTCTCCTCTCTTCTTTCCTCTCTTCTCTTATCTTGTGTTAAAGTTAAATTAATTTTTTTCCTCTCCTCTCCTATTCCAGCCCACTCCTCTCCTCTTCTATTCCACTCCTTTCCTCTCATATTCCTCTCACATACTCTTCTCGAATTCACTCCTCTCCTCTCCTACTACTCTCCTATCAGCGAATGATCATACAAATGGAGTAGTAGAAATATACACATACAAATGGAGTATGGAGTAAAAAAATACATGGAGTAAAAATACAAGTGGAGACATACAAGTGGAGTTACACATACAAGTGGAGTTAGACATACTCCAACATACTCCACAAAAACAACGTACTCCAACATACTCAAATATGGATTATTACAGACATGACAAGCATCACTAGCATCACAAGCATCATCACTAGCATCACAACCTCATCACTAGCATCACAAGCATCATCACTGGCATCACAACCTCATCACTAGCATCAGAGCCTCATCGCAAGCATCACAAGCATCATCACTAGCATCACAGCCTCATCACTAGCATCAGAGCGTCATTGCAAGCATCACAAGCATCATCACTAGCATCACAACCTCACCGCAAGCATCATCACAAGCTCATATTCCATTACTGAACCCTCTCCATTAGCTCTAAGTTGTATAATGCATTTGCATAAACCTCTAGAGGGCATGATAATCTTGGAGGTAGTTGCCCAATCCCCTCAAGCCTTTCCTTGTTTACATGGGGTATTTTATACCCATTGCCCCCTGCATGGTTTAGGATCTCAATCATGCACGTCTGCAGACTTAGGAAAATTCTGTTGAGCTTGTAAACATCATAGCCTTCAAATTCCTCCAAAACACCCTTAATAAGGTCTTGTAGTGTTTTAGGACTCAGACAATCTGTCAGGGATTGGAGCGAGTTGAAAAACCCAAGGTCAAGCACATTCAAATCAGGACTGTTGGGAGGCTGTTGTATTATTCCGATGTCAAGTCCAGTTTTTGCGACAGCTTCTAGAAATTCCTGATCATCTGGCAAGATATGGGGCTTAGCATTATCCTGCTGAATGTAGATGGTTTGTCCAGCATCGCCTTCAGGCCAAACAGCTCATATTGCTGGCAAGACCTTCTCTATCTGGAACTCCCTCATCACTTTTCTGTCGACCTTTATTGATTTTGTCTCTATTGTACCTCTGGGCCTGTTGTCGCTTCTCCTTTGAGCAGGAACTTCTTTCACGAATGGCCAGATACCGATTTTCCCAGAGAAGGTCACGTTTCCTTCACTGTCCCACCTCGGCCTAGCAACGGTCGTCAAGAACATCACCTTTCCAATACAGTTGCCATGTATAGGCCTTGTAGGCTCTTCCTCCCCGTCCAGCAGATAATAGGTTCTATTCTTCTTGGTCATGTTGAACCACTTCTTGTCAATATGGACAACATTATGCATAGTCTTGAACTTAGGCCTTGGTGTTGCTGTTGTTGCCTCATCAAGCATCGACAAACAAAATTTCATCCTATCCTTCTTATTCTGGTCCTTTAGAGCTGGCTTCACGCAGTTTGTATGCCTCCTTATCAAGTTTAACATGAACTTTCTATGAAGTGTGGTAGGGCTACACCCCAGTTGCCAAGCAAGTGACCTAATGGTAGACCTTTTGTTTAATGGGATCGTTAGGATTTTTTCTAGATTAATGTCCTTAGGCTTTCTTCCAGAATTTCCTTTTTTTTGATTAGAAACATCCACCTCTTTACCTTCGCTAATTTGCCTCATTGCTTTTCTCCAAATTCTTTGGATACTCCAAACACCCACTCCGAAAAAATTTGCAATGTCTTGCTTGTCAGTTCCCAAAAAAGTGCCTCCTCTACTCATACACAGTGTATGCATTGCTACATAAGCAGCAAATTTTTGCTGGTCATTGAGGGTTTTATATTTCCTAGCAACTTGCCCAACACCTGCACCAAGACATACAACAGAGAAATGATTAAATGAAATGATCAAGTGATGAAGTGATGGAATGATCAAATGATGAAATGATGGAATGATCAACGGTAACTGTACCTGGATCTTGAACAATTTCATCTCCTTCCATTCGCTCTCCTGGATCTTGAACAATTTCATCTCCTTCCATTCGCTCTCCTGCATCTTCGTCCATTTCATCCACATCTTCTACAGGTGGAGTGAAGTTGAGATCTGGGAGATCCATTTTCTCCTGAAGATATGAATATGTAAGATGAAGTAGAAGTAGAAGTAGAAGTAGAAGTACAAGAAGAAGAAGAAGAAGAAGAAGAAGTACATATAAATTCAGTCTGCTTATTGTCAAAGCAACAGTGACAATATTGTTATGGTCAATTGTTGTCTGTTTACTATCAAAGCAAGAATTTGTTTCCTAGGTTAATGAAGCATTACCATCCATAATTAGTTTCCTAGGTTAATGAAGAATTTGTGCGTGTTAGATCAGTGGATCTCTCAGTTGAATTCATATATAGAGAAGGGAGTGCCTGCTTGTATATATTTTACTGTGTCTACCATGCCAGACTAACAAACTTCCCAATATTGTGCCCTTCTGTACTGTTATTGAGAAAGTTCATGGTTACTGATCTGTAGGAGTATTCCAGATTTAGTGTAGGAGTAAAAATCAACTAAATCCTTTTCTAGTTAATTAAAATTAACTAAATTCTTGCTTCTCACTCCTTTTTCTCTTCTCTTACATTAGTTCAAGATCTTCTTCATTTAATTAGGAGTAGTGTAGGAGTAAAAGCTTCCAAAAAGACCAAATCAGATTTAGCACTTGCAGTAGTATGGCACTTGTACTAATATTTCTGTTTACTCCTATTAATATTGCTAGTGTTTAATTCTGTTAATATTGCTAGTGTTTACTCATTTCAATTAGTGCTAATGTTTACTCCATGTCAATATTACTTTTACTGTCATGGTCATCTTATTTGAACCTTAAGGGTTTGTGCACCTTATTTGAACTTTCAGAAACCAGCTTAATTTCCTTAGGTGAACTCATAATATGACAATTGTTTCAGAAACAACACCCTTTTCAGTACATCAATTCTGCCTTTTCTTGTCAAGAAACAACACCCTTTTCAGTACATCATCTGCAAATTTGATTCACTTAGTGTTACTCCTAACTGAATTCCTTTGATAGTGTGAAAGAAAGCGAACTTGAGCCAAGGTGATGGTGATGGAAATGAATGAAAGAAAGAGAAGCTGGTAAGGTGACCTACCTACCATTTTCAAACCAAGACTTTCTGTTTTGTGACTGGTCTTACTATTTTGAAATTGTGCCCTGGCAGAATTTTCTCAACTGTAATTCTGTTGGTGGGGATGCTCAAGATACCGTAATTTTGTACCCACACCTAGCGACAATGTGCATGTGCACACTACTCCATTACCAAAACATTTTGATATCCTCATTGACTGATTTCCTGAGTGAACGTTTCCAAAACTAGCAGATCATGATCTTGATATCGATATATTGCTAGTATTCCTGATTTCTTGATTGAAAAGTAACAAGAACAATTTTGTAGGATGCCTACCACAAAGATGAGCAGAGAGCAGGGGAGTTCACTGGAATGGAGCCGCTGGTGGCCTGGCCGTAGCCGTGGAGGAGGTGGGGGCAGAGGAGGAGTTGAGCGCTGGCCAGGGTCAGGCGGGGCAGGAGGTGAGCGCTGGCCTGGAGGAGCCCGGCGGAGAAGCAGGGGCGACGAGGGGCCTGGCGGAGGGGCAAAGAGGAGCGCTGGCCTGGAGGAGCCTGGAGGAGGGGCAAAGAGGAGCGCTGGCCTGGAGGAGCCTGACGGAGGGGCGCTGGCCTGGAGGAGCCCGACGGAGGGGCGCTGGCATGGAGGAGCCCGACGGAGGATGGAGGAGTCCTGGACTGGAGGGGTGCTGCCTCGCGGATGGAGGAGGAAGACGATCTGTTTTCAAACGAGGGGTATTTCTGTACTTTTGTGCATTTTCACCTGGTCGGAGAGGAACTCCCAACGACAATTATTTCGGAACGGAAAAAGGATAGTAACATTGCCCCTTTTCTTTCTTTTCTTTCTTTTTTTTCTTTTTTTTGATGGGCTTCTTTGGCCCCCATTTTTATTTAGGCTTCTTTGGCCTTTCCTTTTTTTCTTTTTTTTTTCTTTTTTTCTTTTTTTTCATGGGGCAATGCTCTATAATGATGATCATCACACTTTTATTTACTTACAACTCAATATTACAACTCGATACTGGTACAAAGATATGACTCTATATGAATGCTTCCGGTGGTGTACCGGGATGTGCAATGATCTAGCATAGCAATGACATCAAAAAATGGATAGGCCATGAAAACATCATGCTAGCTATCTTACGATCATGCAAAGCAATATGACAATAAATGCTCAAGTCATGTATATGATGATGATGGAAGTTGCAAGGCAATATATCTCGGAATGGCTATGGAAATGCCATAATAGGTAGGTATGGTGGCTGTTTTGAGGAAGATATAATGAGGCTTATGTGTGATAGAGCGTATCATATCACAGGGTTTGGATGCACCGGCGAAGTTTGCACCAACTCTCGAGGTGAGAAAGGGCAATGCACGGTACCGAAGAGGCTAGCAATGATGGAAAGGTAAAAGTGCGTATAATCCATGGACTCACATTAGTCATAAAGAACTCATATACTTATTGCAAAAGTTTATTAGCCCTCGAAGCAAAGTACTATTACGCATGCCCCTAGGGGGATAGATTTGTAGGAAAAGACCATCGCTCGTCCCCGACCGCCACTCATAAGGAAGACAATCAAAGAAACAACCCATGCTTCAAATTTGTCACAGAACGGTTACCATACGTGCATGCTACGGGACTTCCAAACCTCAACACAAGTGTCTCTACAATCCACAACCACCCACTAGCATGACTCTAATATCACCATCTTTATATCGCAAAACTATTGCAAGGAATCAAACATATCATATTCAGCGATCTATAAGTTTTATGTTGGATTTTATGACTAACCATGTGATTGACCAATTCCTGTCATCTCTCTAAATAGATATAAGTGAAGCAAGAGAGTTTAATTCTTTCTACAAAAGATATGCCCACGCTCTAACAAATATAAGTGAAGCAAAAGAGCATTCTACAAATGGCGGTTTTCTATGTGAAGAGAAACAGGCAATCCAAACTTCAAATGATATAAGTGAAGCACATGAAGCATTCTATAAAGCCATACTCAAAAGATTTAAGTTAAGTGCAATGAGCATTCTATAAATCAACTAAGGACTATCTCATACCAGCATGGTGCATAAAAGAAAAGTGAAAACTAAATGCAAAAGACGCTCCAAGACTTGCACATATCGCATGAACGAAACGAATTCGAAAACATACTGATACTTGTTGAAGAAAGAGGGGATGCCTTCCGGGGCATCCCCAAGATTAGATGCTTGAGTCTCCTTGAATATTTATTTGGGGTGCCTTGGGCATCCCCAAGCTTGAGCTCTTGCCTCTCTTCCTTTTCCTCATATCGAGACATCCTCGATTAGACACTTCATCCACACAAAACTTCAACAGAAAACTCGGTAAGATCCGTTAGTATAATAAAGCAAATCACCACTCTAAGTACTGTTGCAAACCAATTCATATTTTGTTTTTTAATTGTGTCTACTGTAATATAACTTTTCCATAGCTTAATCCACTAATAGAAAAGGATAGTTTCATCAAAACAAGCAAACTTTGCATCAAAAAACAGAATCTGTCAAAAACAGAACAGTCTGTAGCAATCTGAACATTCACCATACTTCTGGTACCCCAACAATTCTACGAAAATTAGTAAAAATAAAAAAGTTGTACAGAAAGACAGTGCAAAAAGAATCAGAACCGTTTGACGTTCCAGTTAAAAATGTAAAATTGGGCACTACAGACAAAGTTTATGTCCTGCACCGTACAAACCAACAAGCATTGTAAACATCCTAAAGGCAAACCTTGGCACATTATTTTTACAATACAAAGGAATTTTACAATGGGATAATTATTTTATATGAAAATTTTCTGTAATCAAGATTCACAAAGTTTCCATGAGCATGAACAAAGTTCAAGGAGCTCTCCCACTTCAACAATGCTCGTCTTTCTCACTTTCACTTTCCTTTTTGAAAAGTTTTTAGGTTCCCATCTTTATTTTTTTTTGTTTTTAAAATATATAAAGGCACTCAAAAGAAATAAATGACTCTCTAAAACTTCTGGGTTGTCTCCCTGACAGTGCTTTCTTTAAAGCCATTAAGCTAGGCATTTAGTTCTCAAGTAATGGATCCACCCGGATCCCAAGGTATATCAGAGCCAACTTTAATTAACAATGATTTGTAATTTAGTAGTGAGCAAAAAGTAACATATATCATGCAACAATGAAGTCTAACCCTCTTGCATGCATCGGCATGTCATAAAAGAACAATTCATGCACACCAAGAAAAGGCCAATGCATAGTATAAGCAGTTTCTTGCAATTCTATCATATTGGAAACATAGAGAGGTGGAGATAAAGTTCCTCTCTCATAATAATTGCAAGTAGGAGCAGCAAGCACATGAATATTACATTCATAAAAATCATCATGTGCAATGGTAAAAGGCAACCCATCAATATGATCCTTAATAAGCATGAACTTCTCCGATATAGTGTAGTTTGGAGAATTCAAAAAGATAATAGGACTATCATGCGTGGGTGCAATAGCAACAAATTCATGTTTAACATAAGGAACTATAGCAAGTTCATCTCCATAAGCATAATTCATATTGGCATCTTGGCCACAAGCATAGCAAGCATCATCAAAAAGGGATATTTCAAGAGAATCAACGGGGTCATAGCAATCATCATAGAAATCATCCTTCGGTAAGCACGAAGGGGAATTAAACAATGTATGAGTTGAAGAGTTACTCTCATTAGAAGGTGGACACGGGTGATCAATCCGCTCTTCCTCCTTTTGTTCTTCACTCTCCTCATCATCTTTTTCATCCAATGAGCTCATAGTTTCATCAATTTCTTCTTCCATAGATTCCTACAAAATATTAGTCGACAGCAGAGACTTTCTTAATAAATGTATTAATATAGTAATTGTATTCATAATTTTCATAGCAATATGTAAGTATAGCAAGATTTTCAGGCCTATAAACACCATCATCATCAAAAGCTTCATACTTTTCAAACAAAGATTCTATTTCATAAGCAGCCTTAAAAGCAGCAAATTCTTCAATTTGTTCCACATCATAGTAATCATATATACCATTAGCATAAGAAGCTAAGGTTTCATTTTCATTAAATTTGCATGAAAAGGGAAGGTGTGGAGCCTTCATCCTAGAGCAACAGGTAATATCATATCTCAAGCATAGATTCCGGGCATACCAACACAACATAATAAATTGATCCCATATTAGTTTCCCTTTTTGTGTCGAGCAATAATCCCTAAAGTATTGACGTTGATCCAACGTGTCTCCCATTATAAATTTGAATGGGGTTTTCTCAGGATTATCAAAGTAGTAAATAATATCTTGAATATAATGAGCATCGGGGGTTTTAGGAGTTACCCCATCTCCATGAGTAGAAAGTACACCTGATTTTTTTGGTATTTTGTGTTCCATATCCATAACTAAATATAGAGAACAACTAAGAACAGCAAATACAAATTACTTAGTGATAAAGTAAACAAGCACACACGAGAATATTCACCCCACGCTATGACTCCCCGGCAACTGCGCCAAAAAAAATGTCTTGATAACCCGGAAGTATACGGGATAGTTGTAGCCTCTTTCGATAAGTAAGAGTGTCGAACCCAACGAGGAGCTAAAGGTTGAACAAATACTCTCTCAAGTACTATCGGCCACTGATACGACTCTACGCATGCTTGACGTTCGCTTTACCTAGAACAAGTATGAAACTAGAAGTACTTTGTAGGTGTAATAGGATAGGTTTGCAAGATAATAAAGAGCACGTAAATAAAAAGTAGGGGCTGTTTAGATAAAGATGCAATAAAATAAATATAGAGAGTGTGGAAAAGTGGTGGTAGGAGTTGTGGAATTGTCCCTAGGCAAATGACTACGTTACTAGACAGGTAATCACTATTGCAATTCTATTTGAGGGAGAGGCATAATCTAACATACTTTCTCTACTTGGATCATATGCACTTATGATTGGAACTCTAGCAAGGATCCGCAACTACTAAAGATTCGTTAAGGAAAAAACCCAACCATAGCATTAAAGTATCAAGTCCCCTTTATCCCATACGCAAACAACCTACTTACTTGGGTCTGTGCTTCTGTCACTCACACCACCCACCATAAGCAAATCATAAACATATTGCAAACCCTACAGCGGGAATCCCTCACGCTTGTGCAACACAGAGGGCACAATAGGACATCACTAATAATAAAACATGCAACTCAAACCAATCATAGCAATTCATCAATCACTGATAGGACAACGAAAATCTACTCAGACATCATAGGATGGCAACACATCATTGGATAATAATATGAAGCATAAAGCACCATGTTCAAGTAGAGGGTACAGCGGGTTGAGGGAGAGTGGACCGTTGGATATAGATGGGGGAAGGTGATGTATATGTTGGTGAAGATGGCGGAGGTGTTGGTGAAGATCGCGGTGATGATGATGGCCCCCGGTAGCGCTCCGGCGCCACCGGAAGCAAGGGGGAGAGAGCCCCCCTTCTTCTTCTTCTTCCTTGACCTTCTCCCTAGATGGGAGAAGGGTTTTCCCTCTGGTCCTTGGCTCCCATGGCGTGGGAGGGGCGAGAGCCCCTCCGAGATTGGATCTATCTCTCTGTTTCTGCGTTCTCTGATTCTGCCCCTTCACCGTTTCCTTTATATCTGGAGATCCATAACTCCGATTGGGTTGAATCTTTCGCCCAGATTTTTCAAGTAAAATGAGTTTTCTTGTGGCAAAAGAAGAGCATCAACCGCCTTACAGGTGGCCCACGAGAGTGCCAGGAGTGCCCCCTGTCTCGTGGCCACCTCGGACACTGTTTCGCGTTGATTCTTCCTCTGGAAAATCCCAAATATTCCAAAACAATTATCCGTCCGTTTTTATCCCGTTTGGATTCCGTTTGTTATTGGTTTTCTGCGAAACATAAAACATGCAACAAACAGGAACTGGCAGTGGGCACTGGATCAATATGTTAGTCCCGAAAAAAGTATAAAAAGTTGCCAAAAGTATATGAAAGTTGAAGAATATTGGCATGGAACAATCAAAAATTATAGATACGACAGAGACGTATCACCTTGCCGATGATCTGCAAACTCTAGGTATTCATAGTAACAAGCTTTGCACTCGGATAATCTAGCGTAGAGAAACAGTAGCATACATAAGCAATCACTCAAACGAAACAAAGAGAAATTGAGAAAAGATCCAAATAAAACTCGAAACAAGCAAACGTCAAAACTAAATAGAAAACCAAACCTAACAGCATTATTTTCATGTGGATTAGATCTTAACAGTAGGTATATGTGATTAGCTACGATTTGCAAAAAGAATCTACTCAAACGGAGTTACGAAAATCAACATACAAACGAAACAAGATCGAATACTAATATGAATTAAACTCAAATTTTAAATTGTCAAAATCATGTTCAAGTTGGTTTATTGGAAAGAAAATATCGTTCTGAAGATTTAGGCGTTGGTTCCGTCTAATTTGGACAAACGAGCAAAAAGTTACCCCAGTTTTAAGATGTGGGGCTAAAATATGAGAAAACTATTCGCGGATAGGTCCCTGGCCGAAAATAAAACTAAAAAGAAAAATCTACAGAACGAACGTTTGCTAACAGAACTAAACGAACGAAATCGTTCGCTAAAATAGTCTAATGGGTGAACGTTCATTATCTAATCGATCTCATAAAATAAACTAGTCTAATAAAAATAAACCGAGAAAACCTAAAAAAAGGTACGGTTTTCGGCGATTACACCGGTTCGTGAAGAAAAACCGGCGGCGGCGGATCGGATCGGATCGCGGCGGTGATGGCTCCGGCGAGGCTCCGGCGACTGCGGCTTGGCAGCGGTGGGGCTGTAGCGAGGCGGGGCGGCAGCAGCTCGCAGTAGCAGCGGCGGCGCCGGTGCTGGTCGGTGGCGGTGGTGTGGTGGCGGGACGATGAGGAGGCGAGGGGGGGACGAGTCCCAGCCTTATAAAGGCGGGAGGGCGAGGCGGCGATGGCTCCGACTTGGAGGGGTCGGGCGGCACGGGCGAGGCGTGTCCGTACTCCTCCGAAGTCCGGCGGCCACACGGCGGCGCGGTGCGGGGAAGGCAGTGGCCTGCTGGGCCAAGGCCCGGCTCGGCTGGGCCGTGTGCAAGTTTTTTTTAAATGATTTCCGCACAGAAGAAAATCCTAATAAAATATATAAAATATTCTAAAAATTCTAGTAACAATTTTCACCGTCCAAACCTAATATTTAGGACAAGATGAACATTTTTCTGGACTAAATGCAATTTTTGAAAATGCAAGTTTTTCTCTAATTAAAAAAAGTAGCAAATAAAATAATAATTTGATTTCAACATTTTGTTTCCAATATTTCTCCTCTGTTTTGAGGAAGTCGTTTTGTCCTCTCTCATTTATTTTTATTGTTGGAAATAATTGGAGAGAAATCATTAAAAACAAATTGATTCTCTTTTCAAATTTGAAATAAATTCAAACATGGAAATATTATGAAACCTCCAACTCTCTCCTTAGGTCCTTGAGTTGCTTAAGATTTCTAGGATCATGACCAAAATGCAAATAAAATATGATATGCATATGATGATCTATGTATAACATCCAAATTTAAAATTGGGATGTTACAAACCTACCCCCTTAAGATGAATCTCGCCCTCGAGATTCGGGTTGGTCAGCAAAAAGGTTTGAGTGGTCCTTGCGGAGGTCTTCTCGCTCCCAGGTGACTTCCTCCTCGGTGTTATGTCTCCACTGAACTTTGCAAAACTTGATCACCTTGCCGCGAGTAACTCGGCTAGAAAACTCGAGAATCTTGACCCGCTTATCTTCATAGGCCAGATCACTATCCAACTAAATTGCGTCCAGTGGCACTGTATCTCTTAGAGGAATGTCATCCATCTCGGTGTGGCACTTCTTCAACTGGGAAATGTGAAACACATCATGAACTCCTGACAATCCTTCGGGCAATTCCAACTTGTATGCAACTTCTCCCATGCGTTCCAAAACTCTGTATGGTCCCACAAAACATGGTGCTAGCTTTCCCTTGACTCCAAAACGCTTAACTCCTCGAAGAGGGTACACACGAAGATATGCGTTGTCTCCTACTTCATAGGCTACCTCCTTGCGTTTAGTATCCGCATAACTCTTCTATGTGGACTAGGCTACCTTGAGTCTGTCTTGAATCAACTTAACCTTCTCTTCAAAGTCTCTGATTAAGTCTGGTCCAAATAATTGTCGATCTCCAACTTCATACCACGATAACGGTGTCCTGCACCTCCTTCCACACAAAGCTTCAAAAGGGCTCATCTTCAAACTGCCTTGATAGTTGTTGTTATAGGAGAACTCTGCATAGGGCAAATTGTCATCCCAACTAGATCCATAATCTAGAGCACAAGCTCTCAACATGTCCTCCAGAATCTGATTGACTCTCTCAGTCTATCCATCTGTCTGTGGATGAAAGGCTGTACTAAACTCTAGCCTGGTACCCAAAGTTTCATGCAACTGATTCCAAAACTTTGAAGTAAACTGTGTTCCTCTATCTGATATGATGGTCCTCGGAACTCCATGCAGACATATGATCCTAGTCACGTATATCTTCGCCAACTTAGCACTCGTATAAGTTGTCTTCACAGGGATGAAATGGGATACTTTCGTCATGCGATCTACTACAACCCAGATAAAGTCATAGCCTGAACGAGTCCTGGGTAATCCAGTGATAAAATCCATGCCAAGTTTATCCCACTTCCATTCGGGTATCTGCAAAGGCTGTAGTAACCCTACTGGTTTCTGATGCTCTGCCTTAACTCTCTGACATACATCACATCTGCTACATACTCGGCAATATCCTTCTTCATTCCTGTCCACCAGAAACTTTCCTTCAAATCCAAATACATCTTGGTGTTGCCTGGGTGAATCGAATAAGGCAAATCATGAGCCTCCTGAAGAATCAACTTCCTCATCTCAGGGTCATTAGGCACATAAATACGATCCTCAAACCATAAAGTGTCGTGCTCATCCTCATGAAATACTTTAGCCTTTCCTTTACTCATCATTTCCTTTATCTCAGCAATCTCCTTGTCCGTCTTCTCGGCTTCTCTGATCTTACCCAACAAAGTGGACTGAATTTCTAATGCTGGAACATAACCTCTCAGAACTATATCCAAGCATAGCTCTCGAAGGTCATCTACTAACTCCTTAGGAAATCCACCAGTTATGAGCGTGTTAACATAATTCTTGCGGCTCAACGCATCTGCTACGACATTGGCCTTTCCTAGATGATAATGCAATCTCATATCATAATCTTTTATGAGCTCCAACCATCTCCTTTGCCTGAGGTTCAACTCCTTCTGCATGAAGATGTACTTCAAACTCTTCTGATCCATGTAAACATCACAACGGTTTTCGATGAGAAAATTTCTCCACGTCTTGAGCGCGTGCACTATGGCTGCTAACTCCAAATCATGCGTAGCGTAATTCAACTCATGAGGTCGAAGCTGCCGTGAGGCATATGAAACAACTCTTCCATCCTGCATAAGCACGCTCCAAGTCCTCGACGTGAAGCATCGCAATACACTTGGAAATCCTTGCGTATGTCTGGGAGAATCAGCACTGGGGCTGTAACCAAACGTTTCTTCAACTCCTGAAAACTGGCCTCACAATCTTCAGTCCATTTAAACTTGGTGTCCTTCTTCAATAAATGCGTCATGGGCTTTGCAATCTTGGAAAAACTATTAATAAATATCCAGTAATAACCTGCGAGTCCAAGAAAACTTCTCATCTCTCCCACTGAGGTGGGTGCCAACCATTTAGTGACAGAAGGAACCTTGGTAGGGTCTACTGCTATTCCTTCTCCGGATATAACATGTCCGAGAAATCCAACTTCCTTCAACCAAAACTCGCATTTGCTGAACTTGGCATACAACTGATGTTCCCAGAGCTTTTAATGAACCAAACGCAAATGTTCCTTATGCTCTTCTTCATTCTTCGAGTAGACCAATATATCCTCAATGAACACCACGACGAACTTATCCAAAACCTCCATGAACACCTTGTTCATCATACTCATGAGATAGGCAAGGGCATTAGTCAAACCAAATGACATAACTGTATACTCATATAGCCCATACCTCGTGGTAAAAGTTGTCTTAGGTATATCCTGTTCTCGGATCTTCAATTGGTGATAACATGATCAAAGATCGATCTTGGAGAAAACATTAGCTCCCTGTAGCTGGTCAAACAAATCATTGATCATCAACAGAGGGTATGTGTTCTTGATCGTCACCTCATTCACCGCACGATAATCAACAACCATCCTCAAAGGTCCATCCTTCTTCTCGACTAGAAGCACTGGGGATCCCCAAGGTGATGAACTTGGTCGAATGTAACCTTTCTCCAGTATCTCCTTAATCTGCTTCTTAATTTCTTCCAGATCATTTGCGGGCATCCGATATGGTCTCTTGGATATTGGTCCAGTGCCTGGTAATAACTCAATCAAAAACTCAATGTCTCGATCTAGTGGCATGCCTGGTAACTCCTCCGGAAATACATCGGGATAATCCTTCACCACTGGTACTTCCTCTTGAACAACTCCTAATAAGGAATTCACCTGAGTCCTCCTCGGCGCATGCCTAGACACATACTTGATCCTCTTTCCTTCCAGGGTGGTGAGAAAAATTGATTTACTAGATCCATCGATGTTTCCCTCAAACTTGGATAGCCAATCCATGCCTAGTATCACATCCAATCCTTGTGACTCCAGGACAATCAGGTCGGTGGGGAAAACATGTCTACCTATGGTTACTGGCAACTGATAACATCCCCTAGTAGCCATATACTCTGCTCCTGGGGAACTTACTAACATAGGTGACTTAAGGGCTACTGTTGACAACTTATACTTATCCACAAATCCTCTTGATATGAATGAATGAGATGCACCAGTATTGAAAAGAACAAGTGTTGTAAATGCATTAATCAAAAACTTACCGACAACTGCATCGGGTTGATCCTCAATCTCCTCCACACTGACGTATTTCACCTAACCTTTGGTGAAGGGGTTGGGCTTATATGCAAAATTTCCATTGCCATCTCCATTCTTTGCTTCAGGACATTCAGTGGCATAATGTCCGGTCTTCTCGCACTTGAAACAAGTAATATGGCTCAGATCCCTCTTGGATGGTGTTGCGGGGTTGGAACGATTCTGACTGTTGCTTCCTCCATTCCCATTGCCATTCTTGGGGCCACTGTGGTTGTGCAAACTTCCTCCATTGTGCGTATGTCCTCCATGGTTGTGAGTATGTCCTCCTGAGTACGTGGAATAGTGGGGCTTCTGCCGAGCTCCAGAAATGTACCTCCCATGTCCATACTTCCTCTTGTGATTATCAGTCCGTTGCTGCTTGCCTTCTATCATGAGGGCCCTATCTACCAACTCCTGGTAGTTGGTTGCCACCATCAACTGCATACTTAGCTCATCATTGAGTCCTCAAGAAACTTCTCCTGCTTCGCGACATCTGTGGCCACATCATCTGGGGCATAGCAGGCTAACTTGGTGAACTCATCCACATACTGTCCTACTGTACGACTTCCTTGGCGCAAGTTGCGAAACTCGCGCTTCTTCATCACTACAAAAAAATACACTTCCGTGATGATACGTGTTTGTCACAGTAGGTCACGTTTTTTGTCATGCATGTACATCCATGACGATTTTATGACAGAATCAAGATAGTCATACATGTGCTGTCGTAGAAGTGTTCCATGACATTACCAAAATTATCATCACGGAAGTGTCCACTTCCATGACGATAAATCGCGCGTCATAGAAGTGCTTTCGTCAAGGGTGACCAACACGTGGCATCGACCGTAACGGAATGCCGTTAAGCCATCGGGTCGGGTTTTGGATCCGATAACCCGTTAATAGCCCCGACCAATGGGGATTTTCCACGTGTAAAATCATCATTGGCTGGAGGAAACACGTGTCGGCTCACCGTTGGGACAGATGTCATCTGCTCATTAGACCGAAGGCGCCTATGATACGGTGACACGTGGCACGGCCCAATAGAGGCCCATTCCTATGAAAAGGCCGACCCGTTTGACTTGGTCAAAAGGTGCCGAGCCGGCCCACGAAAAGCCTGTTAATGGCTTGTTCGCATATAGCCCATTTACAACCCGCTAACCCAGGGCCCGTTACGCCCTATCTGAATTAGGCCCAGTAGCGTCATCTGGGCCGTCCAATATGATTTAGCCCGTTTTAACTTCTTGCCCATGTGTGGCCCATGACTTCTTTCGGCCCATATGAGGACCTTTGTAACTCTTGGCCCATTAACGGCCCATGGTGAAACTGGCCCGTAATGAACAGTGTATCACTTTATACCCATTAACGGCCCGTTATTCCATTGGGCCGTTTACAACCCAAGTTATCTTTCGGCCTTCTCAGGGCCCATTGATTCTTGGGCTCATTAACAGCATTCGGTTACATACGGCCCGTTACTATCATTTTCTGCTTGTGGGCCAAATTCAGCATGTCGTTACAGTCGGCCCGTTTGCGGACCGTTAATACGTTGGGCCGTTTTCATGTCAAAAAAACCCCGTTGGACTATTTTCATAGAGTTATCAAATACGTCCTATTAACGGCCCATTATGGTCCACGAATAGTATGGCCCATGATTGGCGAAATGATGATACGCCCCGTAGAAGGCCCATGGATCCTATGGCCCGTATGAGGCCCATGGATAGTACGGCCCGTAGAAGGCCCATGGATCGTACAGCCCGTAGAAGGCCCATGGATCGTACGACCCGTAGAAGGCCCATGGACCCTACGGCCCGTAGAAGGCCCATGGACCCTAAGGCCCATATAGAAGGCTGATGAATCCTACGGCCCGTATAGAAGGCCAATGGATCCTACGGCCGGACGAAGGCCCATGGATCATACGGTCTGCAAGAGGCCCATGGTTACAACAGTCCGTCTGTTGCCATGATTATTTTGGCCTACTTACCAAAAATAGGCTATTGTGTCCACTAGAAAAAAACAGAAAAAGAACTGCAGTGACTACAAGCAAACAACTAAACAAGACAATAAGGAAATAAATAGGCAAGCAATTAACGCTAGCCTATTACCCCTATTAGACATATTACATCCACTGGGCATCAAAGTTCACCACCAGTGCAAATATAGGGAACAAAGTAGCACATTACATACACTGGCCGTCAAAATTGGCCACCAGTGCAAATAAACGCGGCAGCAAAACAAGAGCATAACTGAAACAACTTCAGAAGAGCTCAAGAAACGTTATCCTGGGTATCCACCATGCTGACAATAAGCTTAGCAAGCTGATTAGCTTTGTCTTGTTTGGCGCTAAAATCCTCCAACGCTTTCTGTTGCACCAGAAAGTATGCATCTGAATGCTCCAGGGACTTCCACAGTCCTTCCGCTTCTTGTCGTAGCACGGCTGATCGATGTCTTTTAGCTTGTAGTTGAGACTCAAAAAACCGAACTGATTCAGACAGTGAGTTTGAATAGCTTGTGCAAGTGGTAGTGGCCAGTAACTCGAACACTAAACCAAGACAAGACTTTGGGGTTGTCTTGCTGTCTTCAAGATAGTCTTCCTTAGCTGTTTTATCAGCTTTGTTGGAGACCAACAAGGATGTGTCACTATCCTGAACCTTATCTGCATTACTTCCTTTACAATCGCTTAATAAGGCACTCTTCCCCTATATTCTGTTAGCATTCTAAAAGAAGAAACAAGCAGACACATAACAAGTTTAGCATGTACTAGTATATGAAACTCATTTCGGTGAACCAGTTCAGTAGTTAGGTGGACAGGATTAAACTACCAAGTCTTCTTTTGCCAAGTACTAGTACATAATAAAAGCATCAAACAAACATATATCTATGTCCTATGGTCACTGCATTGTCTTGCCAAATCAAAATAGAGACACGGTTCAAATCATAACAATTCAAGACAAAGCAGCAGTGAAAGAATACAAAGCGTGGGAAACTACACGGCACAACAAGATTTCAGATGGGTACCACGGGTCTACATGTACAACAACACTATTGGCTCTGTTGTGATGCTAGTAATGTGCATGATATGAAAGTCAACTGTATACACAATTGAAATTGAAACCAATAGAGCTATTGATAACAACAAACATGTTAAAGAAACATGCGTGAACATACCTGTTGTGCCATTGGAGTTTGGATTGGATCCTTCAATATAAAAATAAGTTTGTATGAGTAAATACAGCGATACAAGAGCAAAGCAATCACAGTTAAAAAGGGCGCGCCTAAGCAAGTGCTTAAGCGCGCCTAGGCTCTAGGCGTTGGCAAAACGCATTGCGCATAACTACGCATAATATGTGCATAACTGCGCATAAGCATGCGCTTTGGTCAATAAAGTGCAAGGCGGTGGCAAAACGCACAATTAACGCCTAGCGCTTTTTTGAACTATGATAGCAATGGAATGTTAAATTAGAACAGTTGTTCTTCAGGTTTAGGCACTTGTTCTACATGAACTGAATATAGTAAGACGCGAGAATATAATACTTAAAAATAGAAAATGAGCTCATAGACCTTACCACATTCCTGATTCGGGACCAGTACAGAACAAGGCGTTCCCAGTCATCGTCCAGTAAATGTGTCTCAGGAGAACATAAGGGAATTTGATGAGTTTCTTTGCCGGTGAAGTATGTTTTCTTCACGTAATTCCGATACTGCCACCAAGCATTCTTGAAGATAGCAGAGGTATTAGCACAGGTTACCTCATCCTGAGTTTCCAAATCGGTCCTTCTCTATAGAGAAAAATGGGAAAATTTGCTGTATTATAACCATCATGGAGGTAGGATGTATGGACGAAGCAAAGTAATTGCCATGAATAACATTACTTATACATAACTCCTGGACAAACACCTGCAACTGGCATTTTCCTTCATCTTCCGTATAATATTTCCAAGATGGGAAGATACGCACATACAATTTAACAACATCAAATGTGATAGATGCTAAACTACGACTAGCTAGTTGTGCTTCCTCCACAGGAATAGGCGTACTAACTGGTGGAGTTGGGGTTCGCCGTGATAGTACTGGCCCTTTGGGCACTGGAGTTGCCTTACTAACTGCTCTTGTTTGGGAGCTCTGTGGTGGAGATGGTGTTGTGTCAACAGGAACTGGGTTACTATCGGCTGGGGTTGGGGTTAGATTGGCTGAAGCTGGTTCCCTATCCATCGCAGTAGGGGTACAATCTGCGAGAGTTTGGGTTATGTGTGGTAGGGCTGGTTCTTGTGCATGTACAACCGGGGTGCTATCTCCACCAAGAGGTAGCACTATTTTATTTGAAGACCGTGTTTTTAGTCCGCTAGATACTGGCATCACCCGCTCCAATTCAAATGGCTAATAAACAGGAAATATAGTTGAATGTACAGACATTGTATGAGAGATAGATGCAATAGATAGTGTGGAAAAAAGAGGGCATGAAATAATTGACATGTATATTGTTTAACTAAAACGGATAGCATGACATAATTTCACATATATGATGTCTATCTAATCTGGATAGCATAGAATAACATAATTCAAAGATATGATGAATAACTAAACAGGATCACATGACATAATTCACCTACATGTTATCTAATTAATCAGGATCGCGTCATTTAATTCACATATGTGATTTATATGCTAAACAGAGGGCATTCGATATGATGTCTGAACTAAGAACATGGTGTCGAATATTGTGTATATGATGTCTAAACTATGCAATGCAAGACACCGTATGCATGATATGAGCAGTATAACCGTGCCAAGTTAGAGCATACACCTCAGTGGGGGAATAGGACTGGTCATCTGTCTCTGAATCCATCTCTGAGGAGCTATCGGGACCCAACAAGAGATCTGCTTCGACAGGTAGCACTGTCTGCTCTGAAGGCCTTGTTTTCACTCTAGATTTTTCCATCTCCCACCCAAATGGCTGATTCACAGGAAGAGTAGTTTAATGTACAAACATTGTCGACAAATGGAAATGTAATGAAGAAAAGGATGGGCAAGATATCATTCAAATATATGATGCCTGGTTAAACAGGATGGCATTGCACATTTCACATATATTATGGCTGGCTAAAAGACATGAGACTGCATAATTCCCATATATGATATAGAAACTAAATAGGTGGCATTACAGAACATGTCTAAACTAAGCAGATGACATATATGATGTCAAAAGTAGGCACTGCAAGGCAACATATGCATGATATGACTAACATCATCATGCCAAGGTAGAGCAAACACCTTGGGGGTTAAATAGGAGTGGTCAGCTGCTTCTGAATCCGCCTCAGAACAGATATCTTCCTCTGGATTACAATCTGGAGAGGGGTGGGGAGGGTTTGCCATTGAACCCACCATGGAGCTATGTCTGCATGACATTGTATTGCCGCGCAAAACTCTTCTCTTTTTATCTACATGTTCAACATGACTGTGTATAATATCTAACATGCATACGAAAAAAAATATGGTGAGATTATGTAAGGAGAGCATGCAGAAATTTAGAGTGATGGTAACAACCAGTGGATCGACGTTTTTCCGTTGAACCAAAATAGCCCTAATGGATCGACGTGAATGTATAGTAATAAGTGATGCAACAAGTGTACAACCTCTTTGCCATAGCCGCGTCGACCTCAGCATCATTGGGTTGGTCGCTGAAGCAGTTGAGGCAGAGGTGGCTGTCGGAGGTGTGGAGGAAGATCTGAGGAATCTATAGACGGCGTCCAGGGCACTGCTCTGTTGTGATGGATCGTTCTGTCATTGGAGCAGCTCCGGTGAGCCGTAAGACGTCAAGGCTGAAGTAGCACAAGATAGACATCGTCAATCTCAAGTGGGATTCTAATAGCATCTTCAGTAGATGATGTAAAATGGATGTAAAATTAACATCACCAAAAACCACCTGACTACAACAGTTGAGGTAAAAACTGTTGACTCTGAACTTAACTATTGAAACTAAAATTTACTGTGGAATCTGAATGCTACTGTCGAAACTGAACGCAATGATAGCAGAGAGGCACTTGACATGTAGTTTAGGGAGGGCCTGCAGTTCATCTTCAACCTGCACCCCCCTAAGCCGCCAGCCACCACCGGCCGAACCGCGGCCCCAGCGCCGCCTCGCCGCCCCGAAACAACTCACCACCGGCGCCCCGACCAACCCTCTAGGCCCTCCGCCCCCCACCCTGAACCCTAAGATAGATAGTGGGGTACCTCTCAGGTGAGCCCCCGTCCCCGCTGCGGGTGGTTCTTCCTTAACTCCGGCGAGCCTCCCCCCCCCCATCCCCTGAAAATCGACTGACCCAAAAGTCGATTCAGTCGACTGAAGTGTGGCTTAATCGGAGCAGAGCAGCAGCACGAGCGAGGGGGAGAGCAGCAGCTCGCTGAGTGAGCGATCGAGCGAGAGCTGGAGCAGCAGCAGCAGATCCGGGATGCCGCCGCCGAAGGTACCTCGCACTGGGGGAGAGCCACCGTGGAGATGTCGCCCGCGGCGCCGGCTTCAAGGTAGCCGCTCCATGGGGGTGCGGGATGGAGCACCGACGGTGCCGGGAGGTTGAGTTAAGGAGAAGGTGTGATGCAATGAGTGTACAACATCTTTGGTGGCGCCGAGTAGGCCTCAGCTTCATCCGAGGAGTCGGTGAGGATGCTGCGGTTCTGGTGGACAAAGTTAAGGTGGCGCTGTGGGGATGGAGCAGCCGCGATAGATAAGGCGATCGTTGGAGCAGCTCCTTGGAGGTGGAGGACGGGGCGGCTGAACTAACGGGACGGCGAGATGGACGACGGATCCTCATCCGGGGAGGTGGACGAGGGACATCGAGCTGTTGCGGTGGACGACGTCGTCGGGGAAGAGGCTCCGGCTGGGCAGAGGTGACATGGCGGACGGAGGAGGGTGGGGTTTCGCGGTTGGAGCGGAGAGGTTATGTCGGCCTGGGATTTCGAATGGCGAAAAGGGGGTGATGGGAGGGGTGAAGCATGACTTAGGGACGCGCTTGTCCAAAATGTAGGGTGTGTTACAAAAGTACCCCCACCGATTTGAACTAGTGGCTCTTTTGGCTCAGGGTTAGAAGGGGGATTTCACGTGTCGGGATTTGGCAGCTGGAGGGAGTTTTCGCGCGCGTTGTAATTTCGGGATAGCAAGGCGCGGGTTGTGAAGGCGCCAGTTTTGAGAGCACGATATCTGAATTTTCAGGATATAACAAGACGCGGGTTGAATTTTAGGGACAAGCCTAACATAACGTGTAGTAATATTGTACTTGTACGTACCAAATGAATTCGCACTTCCCTCAACCAAAAATAAAATGAAAAAAATAAAACTATTCACACCACACAAAGAGAGAGTCTTGCCCCGTTTTACTATACAAATGCTATTCAAAGCTACTCCCTCCTTCCATCTATATAGGGCCTTTTTCGATGCTAACTTTGACCAAATATTAGAGCAATGATATATGACAGGCAACTTACACAAAGCACACCGTTAAATTCATGTGAAAGGTTCTTTCAATGATATAACTTTCACATTGTGCATGTCATGTACTATTAATCTTGTCAATAGTCAAAGGCAGTCTTAACAATCTCATTACGCCCTATATAGATGGAAGGAGGGAGTATGAATCCATGTCATGTCCGATTAAATTTTTTTGCTTGCTGTATAATGCATGTAACCTACTCATACCAACATTTTAGTGCATTCCAAATGTCTATACTACCGCTGCAATTCGAACTAAATTTGAATCCGTTTCTCTATTTCAATAAGAATCTACAATCATGATTGTTGCCAACTTCAACCGTCATAGTTTCCTTGCTATCGCCAGATATAAATCGGACGGCCTATAATGCAGGATGGCAGGCACACCATCATCAACAACTCCGTTTTTTAATAAGAGTAGAGATAAAATATATTAAATGTAGTATAACATGTTCATAACCACACCATGTGTATCACCATTATATATATTCACACATGCGTCGGTTTAAAACACTATGATGAATTCTTCAAATATCCGAATTCGCTTTTTATAATGAAGTATATATGATCTCTATTCGTCTTTTACACCCACACAACCCTCTTATCTTTGTAGCTAGCGCTAACTTTCTCTTGTGCATGCACACGCCCGCATCCCTCTCACCCTCCCTCAGCATTCTCAAGCTCCATCGTGCAAATTCGTCTTTTCACTTTAGGTCGTTCACCCACGGTGTGTGTAGGGCCCCCATCTCCTTATTTACGGCACACATCGATCGATATGCCTCTCTAGCCAGGTGTGCCTAGCACAAACACAAGCTTCCCCTCTTCTCTTGTCACCGTCCATGCCTCACTCCCACCACTCTTTTCATCGTTCTCGTACTCGCACACTCCTTCCCCCTCGATATAGTATGCCTCTCGTAACACCTCCTACATGTATCCCTCTCTCTCTATCCTTCTCCTCGTGCCTCATTTGCTTCTAACACACACATGCATGTATACCGATCGATCTCCCAACATATACCTAGATCAACTTTAACTACCCCCCCCCCATCGATCGACGTACCTCACAAGTTATGTCTCTCCTTTCTCTAACAAAGGGCGATTGATCTTCCTATGCAGTTACGTCTACTTACCACAGCCACATCGTCCCCCCTCATCATTCGTGCATGCCTCCTGACCCGTCTCTCACACGCACGTGCACAGACAACAAGCAGCCATCTCCTCTCTTATTGATATTGCGGGCATGCCCTCCGTTTGTCTAGCAATCCTATCCCACCATTTGTTAGAAGCAACTCCACTACCACCCCCTCCAACACTCTAGCTCTGTCTCTCTCCCAACCTTATTCCTGTCCTGCACATATGCATGGATGTCGATCGATCTCCCTTAATACATGAGGCAGATCGATCTCCTTAATACATGAGGTAGGCCTCTCTCCTCCTCCACACATATACCAGCCATTGTACCTCTATAGTTAATTGGGTCTCCCTCTTCCCCCACCACACACCGATAGTCGAGCGCTGCAGATAGGTATCCATGCCATAGAGACAAACTGCACATGTCCCCTCTCATGTTCCAGTAGGCCAGCCACTCTATATCTTTGACATGGGCACACACAAATTCGATGGCACTCTTTATCGATCGCGCGCGCACACACACACACATCATCATCCCTCTCTTCGATTCTATGGACACCTCAAGCCGATGATACCTCCACTTTCTTCTCGTGGATCGCCCCCTCTATATATATGTTATATCCAGGACTCTATTGCACACACATTGCATATGTTACATTTTTTGCTTGACCCCCCCCCCCCAAGAAAACTCTCAAAAACCCACACACTATATCTCTCTAGGTTTGTATCTCTCTCACACAACCCCACGTAGGTGGTGTACGTATACAAGAAGAGAATAGGTGCACCGTGCACGTACTCATGCTTCGTGCCCAGCCACACCCGCGCGGGTACACGGTGGAGCTCATTTCTTTACGAAATGGCAGCCCACATGCTAATTTGAACGCCTGTAGCGGTTGTTTACCTAGGGAGGTCGTGTACCACGCGTGCACGAAACAAAGTTCGACTTGACGCGTTGCCGCATTATTTTTAAATAAAGTTATAACACTCGATGGCACGTACACAGAATATAAAACGGTTTTTGTGGAGAAAAAGGTAGTCCGATCACTATATACAATGGAGCCTGACTGTCTGGTTTATCGCTCTTCAGAGTATCTCACATAAGGCTATGGTGGGCTCTCTCTCTCTCTCACTGTTGGTCACTGATCTGGCCGCATCCCGTCCGTCGAGGGAAAGGGAGTGCGGTGGCCTCTCTCTCTCTCACCGTTGGTCACTGATCCGGCCGCATTCCATCCGCCAGGGGAAAGGGAGGAAGTGCATCGTTTCTCCGTTCGACGGTGTTGAGGCAGCACGTCCCGATCCGCGGTACAAGCCGTTCTCTATGACCAAGCTCCGGCGCGGCAGGGCCTACACCACCTGCTCGTAGATTCCGCCCGCCGCCGATCACCTAGTTACATCCCGATGACCTCCAGGTATGTAACGCCCTCGATGCGGCTATATCTCCCACGTGTCGAAGCACGACTTAGAGGCATAACCGCATTGAAAGCAATGTCGCAAGTGAGGTAATCTTCACACAACCCATGTAATACATAAGGGAAAGAGATACATAGTTGGCTTACAATCGCCACTTCACACAATTACATGAATAAAGCATTACATCATCCAGATACAATCAAGGTCCGACTACGGAACCAAAATAAAAGAAGAACCCCAAATGCGACAAAGGTCCCCGATCGACCCCAACTGGGCTCCACTACTGATCAACTAGAACGAAACAACACAAAGGGCAAGATCTTCATCGAGCTCCTCCTTGAGCTTGGTTGCGTCACCTGCTCGGTAACATAGGCACCTGCAAACTGGTTTTGGAAGTATCTGTGAGCCACGGGGACTCAGCAATCTCGCACCCGCGAGATCAAGACTATTTAAGCTTATAGGAAGGATGGAGTAATGAGGTGGAGCTGCAGCAAGCGACTAGCATATATGGTGGCTACAATCGCAAAAGAGAGCGAGAAGAGAGGGCAAAGCACGGTCGATAAAAGTATGATCAAGAAGTGATCCTATAGCAACCTACGTCAAGCATAACTCCAACACCGTGTTCACTTCCCGGACTCCGCCGGAAAGAGACCATCACGGTTACACACACGGTTGATGTATTTTAATTAAGGTCAACTTCGGGTTTTCTACAACCGGACGTTAACAAATTCCCATCTGCCCATAACCGCGGGCACGGCTTTCGAAAGATAATACCCTGCAGGGGTGTCCCAACTTAGCCCATGACAAGCTCTCACGGTCAACGAAGGAATAGACCTCCACCCGAGACGTTCCGATCAGACTCGGTATCCCGGTACAACAAGACATTTCGACAGGGTAAAACTAAACCAGCAACACCGCCCGAATGTGCCGACAAATCCCGATAGGAGCTGCACATATCTCTTTCTCAGGGCACACTCAGATGAGCAATCCGTACGAGTAAAACCAACCTCGAGTTTCCCCGAGGTGGCCCGCAGCAGGCTCTAGTTCGGACCAACACTCAGAGGAGCACTGGCCCGGGGGGGGTTAGAATAAAGATGACCCTTGAGTCTGCAGAACCCAAGGGAAGGTGGTAGGTTGTTAGTGCAAATGGTAAAACCAATGTTGGGCATTGCTGGAAGAGCTTTACTTAAGGCGAACTGTCAAGGGGTTCCCATTATAGCCCAACCGTGTAAGGAACGCAAAATCCGGGAACATAACACCGATATGACGGAAACTAGGGCGGCAAGAGTGGAACAAAACACCAGGCATAAGGCCGAGCCTTCCACCCTTTACCAAGTATATAGATGCATTAATTAAATAAGATATATTGTGATATCCCAACAAGTAAACATGTTCCAACAAGGAACAACATCTCCATGTTCCAACAAGGAACAAACTTCAATCTTCACCTGCAACTAACAACGCTATAAGAGGGGCTAAGCAAAGCGGTAACATAGCCAATCAACGGTTTGCTAGGACATGGTGGGTTAGAGGTTTGACATGGCAATTTGGGAGGCTGACAAGCAAATGGTAGGCATCGTAGCATTGGCATAGCAAAAGAGCGAGCAAACTAGCATAGCAAAGATAGTAGTGATTTCGAGGGTATGATCATCTTGCCTGAGATCCCGCAAGGAAGAAGAACGAATCCAAGAAGAAGACAAACGGTCGTAGACGAACAAATCCTCACAACTCCGGAACGAAACCGAAGCTAACGAGAGAAGCAACCCGGAAAGAAACAAACAACATAGTAAACACACAAGCATAAACAAGTCATGATGCACAAACAAGTATGATGCATGTCCGGTTTAATGAGGCATGGCATGGCAAAGTGCAACAAACAATACTACAAGTTAAGTGGAGCTCAATATGCAACGAGGTGCATGTTGACGGAACACCACATCAATTATTTAGTTATCTCTCGTTTAAGCTACCCAACAATATTAACTGTTGTTAAACATGGCAAGAGGTGAAGCATAATATAAACTATACCATCTAAACAATTTAAATGGGGCCGGATATAAAAACAACAAATCCGGTAAATCCCCATATGCATTTAGCAATTTAATGCAACAACAAGTTTAAACATTTTAAATGTTGTTATCATGATGCGGATGACATATACAAGTTTTATGCAATTTTATGAAAATGTTGACATGAGCATGATAAGGAAGCATTTGGTCACCATGGCGGAACGAAAAGGGTGCCACGGCGGCGAAACAAAAATGGTGCCACGGCAACATATCCGAAAATGATGCCACGGCAACATATCCGAAAATGATGCCACGGCAACATATCGGTTCCGGTAGCTCACGGAGATACCGGTGCAAAAGGAGGCGTGCGGATGCGTGCATGGATGGTGGGGTGATCCCGGATTCCGGGTGTCCCACATAATGGTGGCATGGCTTACGGCGAACGTGCAAGGAACAATTCGGACATGGTGCAAACACGGGCATCTCATACAACGTGCATTCGGTCCACGGCGGTCGTTTCGGTGGTTATACCTTCGAAGCGAGCAATCGGGGCGGTTCTCGTTCGGCGAAGGAAGTAGTCGTTCACGGCCGTAGTGGAGGTAGACGTTCACGTGGCGACGTAGAGGAAGTAGTTGTACACGGCGACGGTAGTAGAAGTAGTGGTACACGACGGCGGCGGTAGTTGTTCAGGGTCTTGGCGGGTCGTCGTGTAGCCGTACATGTTAGTTGTGGTACTTGCGGTCTCGGCGACGGTAGTCATTCATGTTTCGTAGTCGATGTAGTTGAACTTGACGAAACTCTCAGCAACAGAAGTGGTGCCTATCATAGTGGAACTTGGCGCGTCCAACATCTTCGGGCGTAGAGGTACATGCAAAAACCGAGATGGTCTTGATGATCCAGCGAGACGACGTGGTTCGGGGCGGTCTCGGTCTTGGCGTCCGTGCGGTAGCCGCGAGCTCATGGCCTACAGCAGCAGCAAGGGGCGGAACGGGTCGGAGACGCCGTGCGCTGATGGTGGTGGCGCAGGGGCTTCACGCGAACAGGGCCACGGCGATGCTGATGGGGAGGCGTGAAGGAGGCAGGGTGCTGGCGAAGGAGGGAGCAGGGGCGATGCTTGGGGCTCGGGGTGGCGCTCAGCAAAAGGAGCAGCTCCAGCGATGGCTGCGGGGTGGAGGAGGCGCGACGGGACGGCTCGGGCAGCGGGATCAGGCGCTGGAGGCGCAGGCGACGGAGATGCAGACTAGGCAGGAGCTTGGCGTAGCGGGGACGATGGATCCGGGCGGCGACCGCGGCTCGGGAGCTCCTCAACAAATCGAGCAGAGGCGGCGAGCTGCGGGCGGCCGGCGCGAGGAGGTTGGCGACGGGGATTGGGCACGATGGAGGAGGGCGCACGAGGAGGGGCAGCAGGGCGGCGCCATGGCCGGAGATGGTCGCGCTCGGGGACGAGCTCCGACGGAGCTGCTCGCTGGCGGCGGCCGGAAACAGAGGCGAGGCAGAGGAGGGGCACGGGCGCAGGAGGCTGAGAGGGGCGAGACGAAGGAGATCGAGGGGAGCGGCCACGGTAGCAAGGGAGAGGGATGGGGGGATTGGGCTCCTGGGGGTGTGCGTGGTGGCGAACAAGAAGAAGGAGGCGGCGCTGGCAGGGAATCGAGAGGGAGAGATGCACGGGCTAGGGTTACAGGGGGGCGTGGCTGGCCTTGGGCCGGCTTAGGTTGGCCGGGCCTAAGAGGCCGGCTGGGCTGCAAGGCTCTCTTCTCCCTCTCTAAAGAAAATAAAAGCAAAACAGAGATAGGAAAGAATAGAAAGAGGGGTTAGGGGAAGAAGTAGGACATGGGGATAATTTTTCCGGACTCGGAAAAATGAGTTTGTTCCGAGAAAAATAGAAAGGCCATGATTGAAAGATTAAATTCAAACTCATTTGATTTAAATTCAAATGATTTGAATAGGAAGTGAGGTTTGGGAAGGTCCAAAAATGTTTGGATTTTTGGTGGAGCTCCGGAAAATGATGAAATAAATATTGGCAAGGTTGGAGACCAAACTTGAAGCAGAAAAGGAACGAAAATATTTTGTAAGTGTGTTTTGGTGATTCCAAAAATGGAATATTTTATTATAGCTCCCTAAGAATATTGAGAGGCTTTAATATGTTATAAAGAGAAATCACGAGTGAATTCCCTCGATTTAAATGGATCGAAAAAAAATCCATACGATTTATTTAGTTGAGTTTTTAAAAAAATGACATGATGGCATGATGCAATGCAAATGATGCAACAAACAAAACAAATCACACGACGAAACTCGGAGTAGCTGGAAGTCTTCTGGAGCGTCCGGTCTCGGGGCGTTACAACACTCCACCACTACAAGAGGATCTCGTCCCGAGATCTAGGATGGCACCGGAGAGAAACGGAAGAGGAAGAGAAGAGGTAAAACTAAGTTGCTTCTTCGACCAATGAGTGAAACCAAAGAACCTTGAGAGGTTGAACAATTGAAAGAAAGAATACAAAGGAGATGAACGAGATTGCAAACAATCCGTTAGAAAAGAGGAACAAGGAACATTACGAGAACTTGAAGGTTGCAAAGACATGAATCAAGAGTTTAATGGACAAGATAGAATTCGAAACCACTCCGGTTAAAACAAGATGAGAGGGGAAGAATTCGGGCAGTACTCCGGTTGAACATGGAAGGAATAGAACATGAACTTGAGAAGATGGGATGTTACTTGATGAAATCAACAACACACTGCCTCCGGAACTATTGAAAGAATGGCACAATGGGTAAGAAGGATTTCAGACAGCTCTCCAGTTGAGGAAGGAGGGAAAACTTGATAAGATTAGAGAACTCGAATGAAAACACGACACTCCGGTTAAATGGATAAGCAAGAAAAGAACACGATCCTCACGAATCGAGATGGTGAGTGAAAAGAGCAACGTCACAATGCCTCCGAAAGAAATAATAGAAGATATATCATTGGAATAACAGAATGGAGAAGAAAATGCCAACTTCTGCCACAAATGAGTTTGGAAAGCATCCTTGCAAAGAAGAATTGAACGGAGTTGTTGGAAAATCAACAACGAAAAGCACAAGCTTGTAGTGGGCTTATGGAAAACATCTCAAAATTATGAGGTGACAACCGGCCACTAACGGAAACAATTGCTTGCTTGAGATCAACGAAGAGATGAAAACTTCTTCCACCAAGATGATAAAGAGATAACTTGGATCATTGGCAAGCACCACAAATAGCAACATTCCCAATGGAAGGCTTTTAGGTGAAATATGACACAAGATAACTCCAACAACGAGGTTGATGGATTTAAAAATAACTCATTCTTAACAACATGTGAATCATGGAACATGAACTCAAATTATCAAGAATGACATAATACCACCTCCAAAATATGGTAGAAAGAATTGCACTCCGGATTACCATATGAAGAAAGCTTGAGCTCCTTAGGAAAGAATCTCGATGAAAACTTTGAGAAGGGAATTAAATCCTTGATGAACCATCATGTAGAACCTCCATGAAGAACTCCGGTAAACAAAAGGAATGAAAAGAAAGAGAAATTGAAAACACAAGGTGAATCCTTGCAATGATTTAGATGGATCTCCGTGATAATTAGAGCTTGGAACTCCGGGAAAAAGAGAAGATGAAACAAATGAAACCGAGAATTTTAAGGGCCTCCGGAATAAAGAATTAATCACTTGGATGAACAAGAATAAGAATTATGTTATGCTTATCCTTCACCAATTAAATTGACGACAATCAACGGATTTGGCATACTACTTATTCTCGTAGAAAGGATTAAAAGAGATATAGCGTAAACTTGAGAAGGTCTTCAACGAACCACCGGTAGGATTGGAACAACAAATGAATTGATATGATGAACAAGGAAGAGAGATCTTGAAAGAACCACCGTAAGAATTGAAAATGATCGAAGTAGGGGTGCATCACCGGTAAGAATTAGCAAATGAACGAAGGTGCTTGAGACAAACTAGATACATGAGAACAAAGAGATCAAGAACTGATTAGAGGATATTCGATAGATGCACCGGCAAGATAGGAGAATGATAACTGACGGCTGAGAATGAATAAACCTGAATTGATGGACTCCGGATGACAAACTGAGAAGACTCTTGAATATCTCCTGATGGGTGAAAAGATTCTCACAATCGAAAACAATTATGAGAGGATGGCAACAAGCTAGCACCATGAATCTTGAAGAGAATAGAGCAAGAATAAAGAGAAACTCTTCTTCGGTCTTCAAATGATGAGAATGACAACGAGAAACACCACCAAGAATTATTGAGGCACACCGGAAGAATCAAAAGCGAAGAGGTTGAGCCAACTATGAAAAGAATTTGAAAGATCTTGGAGAAAAAGCACTTGACTGATGATAACTCATTCTTACGTCAAACTTGGAGAAGAATTTGAGATAGCTTTGGGAAAATAGAAGAGTCAGGTAAGATCCTGGGAAAAGACCTATGGGTAAGGGCCCACTCAAAAGAACACCGTTGAAAAGATTTAAAAGAGATGTTGCACCGGTTGAATTAAATGACTTGAATGAGATACCAATCTCGAAAGAGCTTGAACGAATGCAGAGTGGAAACATGAATCTTCGAGATATCTTGAGCACTCCGGAACAATTTAATAGCGAGAGATGGATGATTAAGAGGTGCACCGGTATGAGAAGACATTGAAATGAGGAAAAAGGTATGATCAACAAAACTTGACTTGAATCCACCGGAGAAGAGAGAGGAATGAGGAATGACGAACTAGTAGAACATCTTCTTGAGAACCACCGGGTAAGAACATTGACGGAAAAGAATGGAGAAACTTCACAAAAATAAAAGGATACTTGGTAAAGAAATCTTAGTCCTTGAGGAAAAAGGTTGGGTGGGCGGGAAAAACAAAGGCAACTTGGAGACGGATGAAACAAACACCCTTGAGAAGAAATGATAATTGGTCTTGCTGATGTTGAAGTGATCGGATCCACTTGAAGAGAAACACACCGGTTGAAAAGGATTGACAAGACAATCTCGATTATCCAGAATGATTAGTATTCAAATCGGAGTATGAGAACACCATTTGGGGAAGGTATGGAATCAACACTTTACATTGAAGCAACTTGAATACCACAGCTCAAAACAAAACAAAGGATTGGCTTGCAAAATAAGCCGGAACAAACATATGATAGAGATTTCATCCGAAGTTTTCGTGGTGGGGCCCACACGGGCTCGATCGTACAGCACCATCATGTACAAGGCAGTGCACATGACATACGAAGCGTCCCCGAGTCGGCATAGCCAAGGACTCTTTAAGACACAACGAGACCACTATAAAACCAACCGTGAATAGGCGGACCACTAGACGTCGAACCCCAATTTCATATCATACATCCGTCGGAAAGATATCCTAAGAGCTACTTGAATTCCCACCTATGAAACTCCCGAAATTTTCAGGTTATGCAATCAGGTGTTGGGGATACAGGGGAAGCATAATATCTCACCCAAAACTAACAAATCCTACATCCAGCTGTATCCATCCTTCAACACATAACCAAGAAACCTTCGGAAATCGTCTACCTCAACCTTCGAAAAGCATCCGTTATACAAGTCATGGCGATACTCCCGTACTCACCTCAGTACTGGGTTATCGGGGTTATCTCACCAACAACTGCATAAAAGAGATTTTCGATGTCGGCGTACTAAACTCAGGTATTCCAGAACTGCAACGATAAAATTATGACGACAACACCTCAGAGCTCAACTCCCCGGGACACTTCCACTAAACCCCTGACAGGAGGCACCAAGACAATGTTCTCATCATAAAACCATCGGAACGATTCCAAGATACCCGCGTGATCCTAAAAATTTTTTAGTGAAATTTGAGAAGAGAAGAGTCAAAACTCTACGTCAGGATGCCTTACCAGAGCGATGAAGAGACTGGGGAGTAAAAAGAATTCCTAACTCTCCGATATATATAATCCTAAATGACTCAAAATATTTTTCTAGACACAACTCGGCCGCTAAAAACGATCAAGCAGTGGGGCTCCTAAGGTCGGGGAAGGCTCTGATTACCAACTTGTAACGCCCTCGATGCGGCTATATCTCCCACGTGTCGAAGCACGACTTAGAGGCATAACCGCATTGAAAGCAATGTCGCAAGTGAGGTAATCTTCACACAACCCATGTAATACATAAGGGAAAGAGATACATAGTTGGCTTACAATCGCCACTTCACACAATTACATGAATAAAGCATTACATCATCCAGATACAATCAAGGTCCGACTACGGAACCAAAATAAAAGAAGAACCCCAAATGCGACAAAGGTCCCCGATCGACCCCAACTGGGCTCCACTACTGATCAACTAGAACGAAACAACACAAAGGCAAGATCTTCATCGAGCTCCTCCTTGAGCTTGGTTGCGTCATCCTGCTCGGTAACATAGGCACCTGCAAACTGGTTTTGGAAGTATCTGTGAGCCACGGGGACTCAGCAATCTCGCACCCGCGAGATCAAGACTATTTAAGCTTATAGGAAGGATGGAGTAATGAGGTGGAGCTGCAGCAAGCGACTAGCATATATGGTGGCTAACATACGCAAATGAGAGCGAGAAGAGAAGGCAAAGCACGGTCGATAAAAGTATGATCAAGAAGTGATCCTATAGCAACCTACGTCAAGCATAACTCCAACACCGTGTTCACTTCCCGGACTCCGCCGGAAAGAGACCATCACGGTTACACACACGGTTGATGTATTTTAATTAAGGTCAACTTCGGGTTTTCTACAACCGGACGTTAACAAATTCCCATCTGCCCATAACCGCGGGCACGGCTTTCGAAAGATAATACCCTGCAGGGGTGTCCCAACTTAGCCCATGACAAGCTCTCACGGTCAACGAAGGAATAGACCTCCACCCGAGACACTCCGATCAGACTCGGTATCCCGGTACAACAAGACATTTCGACAGGGTAAAACTAAACCAGCAACACCGCCCGAATGTGCCGACAAATCCTGATAGGAGCTGCACATATCTTTTTCTCAGGGCACACTCAGATGAGTCTAGCTACGAGTAAAACAAACCCTCAAGTTTCCCCGAGGTGGCCCGCAGGCAGCTCAGTTCGGACCAACACTCAGAGGAGCACTGGCCCGGGGGGGGTTAGAATAAAGATGACCCTTGAGTCTGCAGAACCCAAGGGAAGGTGGTAGGTTGTTAGTGCAAATGGTAAAACCAATGTTGGGCATTGCTGGAGGAGCTTTACTTAAGGCGAACTGTCAAGGGGTTCCCATTATAGCCCAACCGTGTAAGGAACGCAAAATCCGGGAACATAACACCGATATGACGGAAACTAGGGCGGCAAGAGTGGAACAAAACACCAGGCATAAGGCCGAGCCTTCCACCCTTTACCAAGTATATAGATGCATTAATTAAGTAAGATATATTGTGATATCCCAACAAGTAAACATGTTCCAACAAGGAACAACATCTCCATGTTCCAACAAGGAACAAACTTCAATCTTCACCTGCAACTAACAACGCTATAAGAGGGGCTAAGCAAAGCGGTAACATAGCCAATCAACGGTTTGCTAGGACATGGTGGGTTAGAGGTTTGACATGGCAATTTGGGAGGCTGACAAGCAAATGGTAGGCATCGTAGCATTGGCATAGCAAAAGAGCGAGCAAACTAGCATAGCAAAGATAGTAGTGATTTCGAGGGTATGATCATCTTGCCTGAGATCCCGCAAGGAAGAAGAACGAGTCCAAGAAGAAGACAAACGGTCGTAGACGAACAAATCCTCACAACTCCGGAACGAAACCGAAGCTAACGAGAGAAGCAACCCGGAAAGAAACAAACAACATAGTAAACACACAAGCATAAACAAGTCATGATGCACAAACAAGTATGATGCATGTCCGGTTTAATGAGGCATGGCATGGCAAAGTGCAACAAACAATACTACAAGTTAAGTGGAGCTCAATATGCAACGAGGTGCATGTTGACGGAACACCACATCAATTATTTAGTTATCTCTCGTTTAAGCTACCCAACAATATTAACTGTTGTTAAACATGGCAAGAGGTGAAGCATAATATAAACTATACCATCTAAACAATTTAAATGGGGCCGGATATAAAAACAACAAATCCGGTAAATCCCCATATGCATTTAGCAATTTAATGCAACAACAAGTTTAAACATTTTAAATGTTGTTATCATGATGCGGATGACATATACAAGTTTTATGCAATTTTATGAAAATGTTGACATGAGCATGATAAGAAGCATTTGGTCACCATGGCGGAAGAAAAAGGGTGCCACGGCGGCGAAACAAAAATGGTGCCACGGCAACATATCCGAAAATGATGCCACGGCAACATATCCGAAAATGATGCCACGGCAACATATCGGTTCCGGTAGCTCACGGAGATACCGGTGCAAAAGGAGGCGTGCGGATGCGTGCATGGATGGTGGGGTGATCCCGGATTCCGGGTGTCCCACATAATGGTGGCATGGCTTACGGTGAACGTGCAAGGAACAATTCGGACATGGTGCAAACACGGGCATCTCATACAACGTGCATTCGGTCCACGGTGGTCGTTTCGGTGGTTATACCTTCGAAGCGAGCAATCGGGACGGTTCTCGTTCGGTGAAGGAAGTAGTCATTCACGGCCGTAGTGGAGGTAGACGTTCACGTGGCGACGTAGAGGAAGTAGTAGTACACGGCGACGGTAGTAGAAGTAGTGGTACACGACAGCGGCGGTAGTTGTTCAGGGTCTTGGCGGGTCGTCGTGTAGCCGTACATGTTAGTCATGGTACTTGCGGTCTCGGCGACGGTAGTCGTTCACGTTTCGTAGTCAATGTAGTTGAACTTGACGAAACTCTCAGCAACAGAAGTGGTGCCTATCGTAGTGGAACTTGGCGCGTCCAACATCTTCGGGCGTAGAGGTACTTGCAAAAACCGAGATGGTCTTGACGATCCAGCGAGACGATGTGGTTCGGGGCGGTCTCGGTCTTGGCGTCCGTGCGGTAGCCGCGAGCTCATGGCCTACAGCAGCAGCAAGGGGCGGAACGGGTCGGAGACGCCGTGCGCTGATGGTGGTGGCGCAGGGGCTTCACGCGAACAGGGCCACGGCGATGCTGATGGGGAGGCGTGAAGGAGGCAGGGTGCTGGCGAAGGAGGGAGCAGGGGCGATGCTTGGGGCTCGGGGTGGCGCTCGGCAAAAGGAGCAGCTCCGGCGATGGCTGCGGGGTGGAGAAGGCGCGACGGGATGGCTCGGGCAGCGGGATCAGGCGCTGGAAGCGCAGGCGATGGAGATGCAGACTAGGCAGGAGCTTGGCGTAGCGGGGACGATGGATCCGGGCGGCGACCGCGGCTCGGGAGCTCCTCAACAAATCGAGCAGAGGCAGCGAGCTGCGGGCGGCCGGCGCGAGGAGGTTGGCGATGGGGATTGGGCACGATGGAGGAGGGCGCACGAGGAGGGGCAGCAGGGCGGCGCCATGGCCGGAGATGGTCGTGCTCGGGGACGAGCTCCGACGGAGCTGCTCGCTGGCGGCGGCCGGAAACAGAGGCGGGGCAGAGGAGGGGCACGGGCGCAGGAGGCTGAGAGGGGCGAGACGGAGGAGATCGAGGGGAGCGGCCACGGTAGCAAGGGAGAGGGATGGGGGGATCGGGCTCCTGGGGTTGTGCGTGGTGGCGAACAAGAAGAAGGAGGCGGCGCTGGCAAGGAATCGAGAGGGAGAGATGCACGGGCTAGGGTTACAGGGGGGCGTGGCTGGCCTTGGGCCGGCTTAGGTTGGCCGGGCCTAAGAGGCCGGCTGGGCTGCAAGGCTCTCTTCTCCCTCTCTAAAGGAAATAAAAACAAAACAGAGATAGGAAAGAATAGAAAGAGGGGTTAGGGGAAGAAGTAGGACATGGGGATAATTTTTCCGGACTCGCAAAAATGAGTTTGTTCCGAGAAAAATAGAAAGGCCATGATTGAAAGATTAAATTCAAACTCATTTGATTTAAATTCAAATGATTTGAATAGGAAGTGAGGTTTGGGAAGGTCCAAAAATGTTTGGATTTTTGGTGGAGCTCCGGAAAATGATGAAATAAATATTGGCAAGGTTGGAGACCAAACTTGAAGCAGAAAAGGAACGAAAATATTTTGTAAGTGTGTTTTGGTGATTCCAAAAATGGAATATTTTATTATAGCTCCCTAAGAATATTGAGAGGCTTTAATATGTTATAAAGAGAAATCACGAGTGAATTCCCTCGATTTAAATGGATCGAAAAAAAATCCATACGATTTATTTAGTTGAGTTTTTTTAAAAAAATGACATGATGGCATGATGCAATGCAAATGATGCAACAAACAAAACAGATCACACGACGAAACTCAGAGTAGCTGGAAGTCTTCTGGAGCGTCGGTCTCGGGGCGTTACAAGGTATGCCCTCCGGCCTTGCTCCACTGCCCGTCTTCCCACGTCGCTGCATGTGGATCTTCCATAGTTCTTTTCCCAAAACATAGCTCGTCTGGCGTACTTTCCATATTGCATTCTCGTCCTCACACCGTTTTAGACAAACACAACTGTGTTGTTATCTTCCCTTAGGACAAGGAATATGCTTCTTTTTCGTCGTCGCATGTGTCATCAACTGTTATTGGCTAGTAATTGTTTCCTTTCTACCTCTTTTTTGCAAACAGGGCTATCCATTTCACCTCGTTGCTATTGCGACCTTTTGGTGAACTGCACAAATTACTTTTTTCTTATGAGTGTTTTGTGCAGTTGTACTAAAATGTCACACGGGCAACGTCTCTACATTTTAGTGCGACTGCACAAAGGGAGATTGGTTTTGCTCTATCCTCCTCATCCAACTCCGAGCCTAATCTTCTCCAACTAGTTAGTCTTAAGAGAGGCTGTAAAGGTGACCGGCTTCTATTTGTGTGTTTATTGTTTCATCAGCAGTCATCTATTATCGTAATCACACTTAATATCTTTGGAATAGGGATGCTCAGCTCTATTTTAGTGGAACTGCACAAAATGATCGTAATGTTGCATGCTCCAGACAACAACTTTTTTCCCCAACATGCCTTGTTGATTTAGACAGAGTTGGGGGGGGACGTTGCTGCCAATGAAAGCATGGATCAATTTTAATTTAACACCTTCTCACAACTCTGTCTTTAGCTTTGATCTGCTAATAATTGACATGCATTAGCAAGGAAGTTAGTTTTTTATTGTTTCCGCATTGATGGAAAGACACGCGAAACAAAAGCTGAAAGCTCACACCATTGTACAATTTCATGTCGCTGGAAAATTATTTGTATAGTACGTCAATTATGTAAACAAATGATGGAAGCTTGATAGCATTGCCAGAAGCCTCTTCATCATCCGGGTCCATGTGCCATGCACAAAATTATACTCCTTCGTTCCTAAATATTTGTCTTTTGCAAATTTCAAACGGGCATATTTTAGAGTGTAGATTCACTCATTTTGCTTCGTATGTTTACTCCCTCCGTTCCTAAATATTCTATTCGTCTTTCTAGAGATTTCAGCAAGTTACTACATCCGGAGCAAAATGAGTGAATCTACACTCTAAAATATGTCTATATACATCTGTATGTGCCAGTCCATTTGAAATCTCTAAAAATACAAATATTTGAGTAGTCACTCGTTGAAATCTCTATAAAGACAAATACTCCAGAGTATATTTAAGAACCGAGGGGGTAGTGCACAACCGCATGGGAGACTCAGCCCGGTCGTTGTGCTGCATTAATAGTGAGTAATGAGCAGTCAAATCATAAGCCCCACCTTTCCCACTATAAGTTGCTCTGAAGAAGCAACCATCAACACACTCTTCTTTGAATCCGCTCATACTACTCCATCCGTCACTGTTTATATAGCACGCTTTAGAAAAAAAATTGTGGGACCAAGGCGACTAGCGATCGGCCTGAAAAATAGCATTGGTAGTTATAGCACGGCGTCTATTCTAGAGGGAATAATGCGTACACACATGCATGCAGTGCTTCCACCCCGGGTACACACATGCATGCACTTACTCCACTCCGTAGTAGTACAGAGTACATGGAGAGAAAATTGTGGACTTGATTGCGGTTACCACGCCCTAATTAATTGAGCATTAAACCAAATGCATCTAAAGTCTCTCTGGTGGTGTAAATGCATTGAGAGAAATGGATCATAATGAAGTGCGCCCGGTAAACTGTGACGGAGGGAGCAGTAGTATGAAGGTGCAAAACCAAGCACGCATATGGCCAGTCGGTAAACGCACCTCCTCTTGGCATATCACTGACATGTGGGACAGGAGTGTGAGCAAACCGATCTCAATTGACGGCAGAGAGCCAACCCGCCGTTCCTTGAGAGAGACGAGGAGCGAGAACACACAGACGGGCTCGCATGGAGGCCAAGATATATTCGAGCATGGTTGGTTGATCGATATCATTCATTACATGTTGGGCTGCCGTTTTCCGCCCTTCTCCGGAATAAACGTGTACTTTATCATAGATAAAAAATAAGAGTACAGACGCTCCACCATGCGGTTCTAGTAGTAGTACTACTCATACTACTGCGCTTGGCTCTTCGCCTCTTCGTGAAGTCGAACAATGATGGTACTCCGCATGTTGGGTACTATAGTGTATGCCTCTGACAATCTGACACCGAATGGACCGACTGCATGTCCACCGAGGGTAGGTTGCATTAGTCAAAAGGCGTAAGCGAGCTTCACCTTGTCCTTTAAGCTTCTCCTCATTCTGCGAGTTGACGGGACACACCAAAAAGTAGTGCTTGTCCATACTCCCTCCTTTCCGGTTAATATGGCTTAATCTTTTTTGCAGGTAAATGACAGAGCTTTATTCATATATAAGAATTCTTAGGACGATCAGCTAAGACACTGGTGGTTGGACTTCATAATACGCTCATTGGGCTCAATATATTTATTTTCCGGTGTTTATACGGTCACTAGATCACCCTGACTGAGTATGTGTGTGCATGCATGTGTAGGTTGAGCACTTCAGCATGACCGTGTGTGTTCCGTCGTGTGCTCGTACATGCATGCATTAGGGCGTCGTGCGCATTTTTGCGTCCATGTGTACATGTGACTGTTGCATACATGTAGGGAGAGTATGTGTAGGGGCCACTAACGAGCAGTCAAATCACACAGTAAGTTAGTCGGAAGAAGCAACCATCATTTCACTCTTGAGTGACACGTACGCAATATAAAATGGTGATATGGAGAGAAAAAGAAAACCACTATATATACACTAGCAGGAGCCTAAGCTACAAGCCTGCTTGCTTAGGTTGCTCTCTTCACAAGCATAGAACGACGGGCCTGATCCACACCTGGGGGAAGGGAACAATGTTCTGCGTAGACGCGGTCGACATCGGCGAGGGAAAAAACCCACAGTCGGTGCGTCCCAATCGGGGGTCATCGTGGTATGGGCCGATGCCGCGTCCCAACCGCCCTTCTAGCTACAGCCCGACGTCCCAGGTATAGTCCATCTTCCTTTTGGAACCGGCTTGCTCCATTACCGTAGCTCCATCTCCATGTCGATCTTTCTCTACTTCTACCGGCTTCTACTTGTGATGAGTTTATGTCTCATGAACTAGTGCCAGTACTATTATTCTAATCACACTTCTTCAATATCTTTGCCATCAGGGATGCTCAGGTCAATTTTAGTGCAACTGCACAAAAGCATCATATGATCCGAGGGTGCCAGCCGTCTTTCCTTCAACAGGTTCTACCTGGCCAGGAAATTAAATCATGTTTAGGGTTTAGGGTTTAAGTCGTAGTGACCCCATCAGTAGTTTTTCTTTCGTACACGCTCTCACAACTTTTTTCTTTAGTTGTGAAGTAAATATTGGCTATGATCTGTGAATCATTGGGATGCATCAGCATGCGTGTTAGTTTTCCTTTGTATTTGATGGAATGTTGTAACGGGGCAACCTTGGAATAGGAATGAAACTGGAGTGGAAAGTTTCCATTTTTCCGGAGAAAAAATGGAAACCGAGAGAAACCAACGTTTTGTTTCGTTGGATCGCGCCATCGAGCAAAACCAATGTTTAAATCACGTCTGTCATGTTCGTGTCTCACCCTCCTCCACGGCTTGACCCCACACGATCGCTCGGCATCCCACTCACCGCAAACCGAGTAGTATACAATAACTTTCTCGCCTTCTTGTCGATGGACCGTGCCATGGAGTACTAGCACTACTGGAAGAGATTGACGAGTTGGGGGAGGACAGCTAGCTGTAGCATGGACTCCCAAGAACTTTTTACATGCATGTTGTAGCCGGCTATTGCGACCTTTAAAAGCGGAGCAGCCGCGTGCACCCGGAAGCGGCACGGGTGACGCTCTCTCGGCCGGCGCACTGCTTCAATGCCGGCGCCAGTGAGAGGTCGCGTCCGCTCTGGCCGGGCATGAATGCAGCACTGACCGTTTCGGGCGGGAAGCACGCGCGGGTGATGAAGAGGGTTCGGGTTGGTCAGGACCGGCCGTGGTAGCGGTCCGGACATGCGCAAACAAGAGATGTTGTACGTTAATATTGCTGCGTATATAATTAACAACATAAATAATGTGCCAGTTGGACAAATATGATTGGAGATGGAGATGGAAATAGAATTTATGTAAACACGGATATGCATGTCTATGTCTATGTGTGTGTGCGCGATGACTCTCGCGACTTGGAAGCGGGGGCGTGTTTTTGATCAAGTTTTCTTTCTTGGTACGTTAGAAAATCAGTTTGTCTAATTCACATCTAGATGTTATTTAAGGATATCACATCTAAGCTCCCACAAGTATATAATGTAGCAACAAGAAACAAAAAAACTAGGACAAAAAAAGACCACAAACAGAGTGGACATCAACTTTGATGTGACATAACATCTAGATGTGTCCTAGACAGACCCTTAAAAAATTGTCCGCCAATTTTCGTTTCTTTTTTCCGGGAACGCGCGTATTCTATTTGAAACCACTGCTATGGAGAGATTTTTTTACTCCATTATAGCCTCTTGTTTGATAGAGTTTCTCGCGTCTCGCTCTCTCACCCTCTCCATATCAAAACAAGATGACAGTGTCCACTCTATCTCTCTCCTCACCGGTGGTCACAGATCCAGCCGAATCCCGTCCGATGTGAGAGGTGAGGAGGTGCAGCATTGACGTTGTCGCCGTCGGCGACGGAGGAAGCTGATGCGCACCGTCGTCTCGGAGCCGGTGCTGGCGCGGACGAAGATCCTCCGCGCCCTTGTTCGCTCCCGTCGTGTGGGAAGATCCCGCCCGCCCGCCTAAACGGCATCTCGCCCACCTGAGGTATAACTTCTTGTACTGGTCCAGCTCCCCAGGTCGCTGCGTGCAGGTTTTCTTCTATGCGACTACTCCACAGATCCCCATGCATAGTAGCTAGGGTTCGTCGGCTGGTCCAACATCACCTACTAGTACTATTATAGAGGAAATGCCACTCCAAAAGTTGTCCCGATTAATGCCTCGGTGGAGGTATACATGTTGTTTTGAAAAAACGTACATGGTGGTTGTGCGGTCATTGTCCATATGGTGGCAGTACTATCACTGGTTAAATGAAGAAATGCTTTTTTTCTCGGGTATCCTGGTTTAGTTCCCATCAAGATAATTATGATGCTTCTGTTTGTTGGTGTACTTTTCATTAATTCTTATTGACAATTGAGATGTCGTTGCTAACCCTTTTTTATATTTTTGGAAACATCGATGCATGTCTCCATACCCAGGCATGTCTTCCTCAATTTTAGTGGAACTACACAAAATTGGATGGCCATTGTTGTTCCGCCTCATTGTCCTCTGCCATGTGGTTCTTCCTTCCTCGAGCTTGATTACTGAGAAGAAACAGACCACAGTGAGGATTTGTCGAACTTCATAGGTGCCTCACCCAAACTTGATGCCAAATGGATGATGCATCACCATGATGACCTATCGATGATCATGGTTGCGCCTCGTGGTTGCGTTGGCTGGTGAAGCTAATCGATTTTCAATGAAAAACAAGATGTCTTCCATCAGTGCTCTTTTCTTGTTACGCACCAAGATGATATCCTTCGTCAGTTCACCTTGGTTGCGTTGGAGACACAGTCGTCTTTCACGTTGGTGCAATTTTATCACACAATTGGCTATGAACCAAATGTTTCCTCGAAGAAGGATCGACGTTGGTACTAAGAGCATAAGTTTTGTATTGATTTCTAAGCCTTCTCACAACTTTGTCTCCAGCTCCCCTGTAATTTTATTTGTCTAGCTATTAACTTTGATTTAAAAAATGGTGTGGACTAAAAACCCGGATGGACGTAGTAGCCCTCCATTTTTATTTACTCCGCATATTAGATTTGACTAAAGTCAAACTTTGTAATACTCTCAAACCTTTTCGATAATTGAAATTAAAATTCTTTATTTGTACACACTCTCACATGTTTCTGATAATTTGGCGCATGTGTGGTTGTTCACTTAAGGGAGGGTAGTGTACCACACGTGAAGGACAGGAAGTGCAACAACAGCAACAACAGTAACA